>NC_057810.1:342644209-342650591 GCF_018294505.1 Triticum aestivum
AAGGGCTTTAAAAGAAATGCCACAGTCGGACGTCGGGGCGACATCACAGAAAGGGCTTTAAAAGAAATGCCACAGTCGGATGTCGGGGCGACATCACAGAGAGGGCTTTTATTCACAGGTAAATAATACTCATAATAAACATTTAATTCATAAGAATAAATGGGTTAGTCCATCCACAGGGATAATCATTTAACCGGAATTAGCACTCAAGCGAATCACCGGAGTCTCTGCCATCAAAACTGACATTTGATTAGGATAAGATAATATCGATCTGGGACAGGGAATAGATGATTTGGAGGAATATAAGACTCTGCAGAATTTGTACAAATTTTTTTCCACAGCCAACGGATTTCCGTAGTCACGAAGGACTAGTTCCGTTTACGGTATTTCTGAAGAAAACACAGCTAACCAGTACACACCCATCCTACCTCTCGATGCTAGGAATCACCCTAGACATCGTCCAAGAAAAACTTTTGAGATGGGGAGATCACAATCTCGAATAGCATGGGATCAAATTTATATACGCGCGCTCTAAGGGGTGCCCCCCTCTCGGTCCCAACCGGAAACACCCATGCCCCCTGACCGGATGACTGGCTTTAATCCAGGGCCATGGAACCATCATCACGGCCTCTCCTTTTGGTGTGTACCAGAAAAGCGGTTTACAACTTACTAAACCATATTCCTTGCGGAAAACATGTGGTAGTACAGGGAAGGAAATGAGAGGAATTGGACCGATACGGTTTGACACTGAAGTCACATAGTCTGGCGTAAGACTGGCATGCTACGACACTGCCATCTCACCCATACTCATGCCAACACATGGCCATTCATCCTCACATCCATTCACATATGGATCATCGAACTCACTTACCTCATTGTCACATAAAATAACGTTCATCGATATGCTTCTCAGCATGCTATGAAACTAACTAAATGCAAAACATGCCAAGACACTCATCATATCAAAAGTTCAAACATGCTTGCCTGGTTCAGAGTATTCGGAGCCTAGCTCGGTGAAGTTCGCGGCTCCGTCACCTCCTTCGGTATCTATGGTATAAAGAAAATATATGCGCTATCGTAAATACAAAGGAGTGCGCAGAAAGTATTTCAAATATTTTTAAAATAAATCTGATAAAAAACTAGTCAAAATTTTAAAGAGAACAGAAAAAGAATCAATCAAAAATACTTTTCTGTTTAAAAGTTATAAGGGTTTTTGCCCAGGGACTCATCTGTAATGAAACAAAAAGTTTCCAGGGGCTAGCTTATAAAAACAGAAACGCTTCGGCAGAAACTACGCCAGCCCAAAGGGAAAACGTACTTTGCCCGAAAGCGCTTCCAGAAAATGTTTCAATAGAGAGAGCAGAGAGGCTGACGGTGGGGTCCCACCTGTCAGGTTTGAACTTCAAAAAAAAGGGGAACGAAGCTCGTCGGCGCCCGAGAGCCGCGGTGGTCGCCGGCAGTGATCCACGGCGAGGCAGGGGGATCGGAGGGTACCTCCGTGCTCAGGGCGCCATTCCGCGTCGAATGGTGGTGGTGGTGGTTGCCGGCGAGTACCACGTCGACGGCGGCTCGGGTGGTCGAGTGATTCGTCGGAGAGGGCTGCAGAGGTCAAATTGAAGAGGGGGTTATGTTCCTGGTAGCTAGAGGGGGTAACGGACGGGGTTTGGGCGCCGGAGATGGCCTCACTGGAGCGAATCGTGGTGGAGGCCGAGGCGGATCGGGGCGGCCGGAGTTGGGGGAGGAGATCTCCTCGGGGTTCCCCTAGTGGCCTGGCGTGGCGTTGATGAGGAGTGGTGATGCTGTGTGCATGAGGGTGAGCTCGGGGGCCCTTTTTATAGCCGGCCTGAGGCGGTTGCCGTGAACGGGGATCTCCGGCGAGTGATTATGGCGGTCCCGTGGATGTGCAGGGGGATTAGGGGTTTGGGCATTGCCGTTGAGGTCCACCGATCCCATTTAGGCGCTAAACGGGCCGGGGTTTGGTGCTATGGGTGAGCTCGACGGAACGGGAGTGGCGCGGCCCGTCGGCGGCAGGGAGTACGTTCCGTGCTTGCCGGGCCACGGCGACGGTGCCACGGGCGTGCGCTGGCACGGCAGGGACACGCGGAGAGCCAAGGGGCTTTGGGCGGCGCTGAACGGCGTTCTGCCGTGGTGTGCCTTCTGTCGGCCGCCACGGGAGGTCCCGACGCCACAGAAGACGCCGGCGAGGGCGGGCCAGCGCGCCACCGACGCCAGGAAGGCTCCACGCACGCGTGTGAAGCTCCGGACAAGAGGGAGGGGCTACGAGCATCGAGCCAAGCGCACTGTCTACGCGTGATAGAAACTGACGGACGAAAACGACACTGAAACTGAATTTTCTGAATTTTGAACAGCAGCAGTGCATGCAAGGTGTTCGATAGAATGAATTTGGCCTCTGGTGATTTTTCCTTGAGCTGATTTTTGGTGGAGTGGCTACTCATTGCTCCAGTAGGCTTCCTGAATTTTGGTGGAATTTTTGGAGGAGTGTAGATATGAATTTCATCAAATTTGGCAAATCTGGTCCAAACTTGCAGAGACTGAATTTTGAAAATTTTGAAAAGAGTAGGAGTGGATCAAGATGGTTCTGAGTTGTGGGTACAAAGGACTATCCAGGAGAGTTGGTTTGAGGTCAAAACTCAAATGCAATAGGGTACTTGCTTTGAAAATTACTCAGGCTCCAAATAATTTTCAGAATCGATTTGAGAGGAAAAATAATTAGAATAAAATCCAAAACTTGTTTGGATTAGTTGGGACAGAGAACTTAGGTTGATCACAAGGAGGAGGGGAGGTTTTGGAGGGGTTTTTACCACGTGGGCAAAAATGCCAAGTCATGGGTGGTTTTCAAGATATGAAAGTCCCAAGTTTTTCATAGAGTTTCATTTTAAAAGAAAAAGATTTAAACTCCCAAAAATAAGTTTGAGAGGGAACCAACAGAGAAGAAGTTTCAAAAGATTCAAACACCAAAGTTTGAAAAATAAAATCCTTGCCAAAGCAAAGGATGTTTTTAAGAGGAAGGTTTTCTGAAAGAAAATTTAAATGGCCTCTTTTCAAAGAAAACCACAAGGTTTTTGATAAAAAACCAAATTAAAATTTTGGAGTGTCACACAGGCGGGCGCAGAGCGCATGTTTCCTCTTCAGTGCAAAGGAGGCAAGCCATAGGCACGGAGTCCCAAGGAATCAGCATAAGGTTTCCATTATGGTGCAATGAGACCAAGACCGATAGGCCGGAGGTCATTGACGAGCCCACCACAGCGTCACGACTAGAGGCTTTTCGCAGGCGAAGACTACTTTTGTCGGGATAAGCTGTACTACTTGCCCCCTTTCAAATTTGGTAGTTGTGGGATCCCTTCCCACCAACATTTGGGAAGAGGACCAAGGCCACTATAAATAGGACTAGCCACCACCATAGAACACAAGAAAAGTCGCACTAGCTCACACCACACCAGCTCCCTTGAGCTCAAGAACACCTCACCTCCTGAGGCCAATTCATCCACTATACTAGTTCATCCTCAGACCACCGAGGCAATCCACTCAAAACGCTGGTGTAGGGTATTACACCGCAAGGTGGCCCGAACCAGGGTAAACTGTTGTGTCTCTTTGCCTCTTTGAGATTGTCATGCTAGGCTTAGGAGGATCACAAGTAGGCAGGCTAGGTAGGTTGAGATCTCCGCACACACCCCAGAGTTCAAACCTCTCAAGGGTTTGCGGATCCCTTAATCCGACATTTGGCGTGCTAGGTAGGGGTGCGTCAAAATCTTCGACCTCGACTGCTGACCCCGACGGCGGGCGCTCCTCCGTCGGCCTAGTCGACACGCGCTCCCGAAGAAGTGCCAGGGCTGCGCTGCTTCACCCTTTCCCTGTGGCAGGTGCAGTGGCCGCCCAAGTTCCGACCAGAGATGTCGCCGTGTTACGATGGCACGGCGGATCCGGCTGCCTTTCTTCAAGCGTACGAGGAGGCAGGCTGGGCGGCCGGTAGAGACGACAAGGTGAAGGCTAACTGGCTCCCCATGGCCCTTGTAGGCGCACCACGTGCCTGGCTGCTCAACCTGCCGGCTTCCTCTATGGTCTCCTGGGAAGAGTTGCGCAACCTCTTGCTCGCCCACTACACAGCACCAGCGCCCCCGGTCGCCGCAGCTCTCCTAGGTGGCTCGCAGGCACCACCCTCCGACTGCAACATCAAGCAGTTCTACCGGCGATTAGGCGCCACCCAGGCGGGCTCGGGGGCTCCCCCGGGCCGGTCAGTGCCCAAGGCCGACCTCACCTTCGGCCCCGAGGATCATCCTGCCGCCACGACGGGAGCAGGTGTGCTCCCAATGTTTGCACCCCCACCGTCTGCCACATGGCGGTCACCAGAACCCTCATCGACGGTGGAGCCGGCCTCAACGTGCTCTCCCCGGAGGCGTTTGGCCTACTGCACGTGCCGCCCAGCCGGCTCCGCCCCTCCAAAACTTTCTTCGGGGTTAGAGGTGGCTCCACCAGCCCCCTGGGGTAGATCCACCTCACTGTCACCTTTGGGACCCACGACAACTACCGCACCGAGCTCATCAACTTCGACATCGCCAGGATCGACCTGCCGTACAATGCTATTCTAGGGTACCCAGCCTTGGCCCAGTTTATGGTTGCGACCCACCCTCTGTACAACTTCATGAAGATGCACGGCAGCAACGGTGTCCTCATGTCGGGAGGGGACATCAAAGGCGCGATGCAGGCCCTCAAGCTCGCCTTCAGGTCAGCCGCGTCTGTGCTGCCCGACGAGAAGGGGGATCAGGAAGCCCCAGAAGCAGCGCCGGCCAAGAGGAAGAAGTTGTTCTCCCAATACCGAGCCGAGACGAAGCAAGTGCTGGTCAGTGAGGATGGGGCGACCAGCGCCACCTTCACCGTAGGGGCTAGGCTCCCTCGGGACCAAGAGTAAGCATTGATCAACTTTTGTGAGCCAACAAGGATGTATTCACTTGGGAACCCAAACACCTGGCTAGGGTCCTAAGGGGGATAATCGAGCACCACCTGAGGGTATGCCCAAACTTGTGGCCAGTGAAGCAGAAGGCTCGCCGTCAGTCCATCGAGAAGCAGGCCTTCATCATCCAGGAAACCCGCAAGCTACAAGCTGCAGGGGTCATCACAGAGGTAGATACCCAGAGTGGCTGGCGAACCCTACCATCGTCCCCAAGAAAGGAGGGAAGGAACGCATGTGTGTCGACTTCACCAACCTCAACAAGGACTGCCCACAAGATCCCTTCCCGCTCCCTCACATCGACCATATCGTCGACTCCACCGCCGAATGCGATTTGTTATGCTTCTTGGATCCCTTCTTAGGCTACCACCTGATCAAGATGGCCATGCAGGATGTGGAGAAAACGGCATTCCTGACACCCCCGGGGTGTACTGCTACACCTGCATGCCATTCGGACTGCATAATGCCGGGACAACCTTCCAGCAACTGATGCATATCGCCCTGGGTTCATAGCTCAGGAATAACGCAGAGGCCTATGTTGACGATATAGTGGTAAAGTCTCGGGAGGCCAGGACCCTGATAGAAGATCTGGAGGAGACGTTTGCCAGCCTACGCAAGGTGGATCTTCGGCTTAGCCCCGAGAAGTGTGTGTTCGGGGTTCCCTCTGGCAAGCTGCTGGGCTGTAACGCCCTAGATATACTTTCCATATTTGTATCCAACTCTTGCCGTCTCCGGCGCTAAGTTATATTTATTTCTCGGGTTTGGGTCTTTGTCTCCGTGTGTTGTTTTTCTTTTTCGTGCATCTATTATCATGTCATCACGTGCATTGCATTTGCATACATGTTCATCTCATGCATTCGAGCATTTTCCCCGTTGTCCGTTTTGCATTCCGGCGTTTCGTTCTCCTCCGGTGGTCATTTCTACCTTTCTTTCTTGTGTGGGGTTTAAACATTTCCGGATTGGACCGAGTCTTGCCAAGCGGCCTTGGTTTACTACCGGTAGACCGCCTGTCAAGTTTCGTATCATTTGGACTTTGTTTGATACTCCAACGGTTAACCGAGGGACCGAAAAGGCCTCGTGTGTGTTGCAGCCCAACACCCTCCAAATTTGTCCCAAAACCCACCAAACTCTGCTCCATGTCCTAGAGCGTTCGATCACGATCGTGTGGGCGAAAACCGCACCTCATTTGGACTCTCCTAGCTCCACTTATGCCTATTTATACCCCGTCCATTCGGATCTCTTCTTCCCCGTTCGAAACCCTAGTTTTAAAAAAAAAACATCCTCCGCCGCCGACGGACACGTCCGCCCCAGCGCCGGACGCGTCCGCCGCCGCCCGCCTCCGCCACTCAGGCGCTGCCACGTGGGCACGCGCCCACTTCGCCGCCGCCGGCCCGGGAGGCCCAGGAGGGGCCCCCG
>NC_057810.1:342650601-342658369 GCF_018294505.1 Triticum aestivum
GCTGCCGACCTCGCCCGCAGCTCCGGCGACCGACTCCGGTCGGCCCGGCCTCCTCCAACCTCCCCGGCGCCGCCTCGCGTCTCCCTCCGGTGAGCTCCGGTGAGAGCCCGGCGGACCTCGGTTTCCGCGTCGGTGAACAGTGCCCCGATCTGGATCTCAGATCCGAAATTCTAGGGTTGACTTTTTCCCTCTCCCTCAATTTTTTATGCATACTTTGACTACTTGTATCTCCGCAACCGTAACTCCGTTTTGGGCATATGATATATCCAAATCTTCGCCTCGACATGTACATCATTTCATTCCATTGTGTCATTTGCATTTGAGGTCATCTTGATACCCAAAATGCTGTTAGAAGAAGGCTTCGTGAGTTAAATTGCAGAACCGTTAGTTCATCATGCACTTTTGTCATTTTTGCTATATTTAATTCGTGCATGATATGCCTGTGCCCCTTTGGGATGTATTGTGAAGCATTTTGTCTTCTTTCCAGAGGTGCCACCCATGCATTTTTAGGATGTGTGTGTTGTCTTGTGCAAGCTTGCGAAGAGAGGTACCTGAGAATGCAGATTTCAGGGACTTAGTGATTTTCACTAAGTCTGGGATATTTTATTTCATGATGCTATATGTCCAGCTTGTTTCCTAGTGATCCGTGCCTCTTTTGAGGATGATCAGTAAGGGAGTTTTGATACTTATGTCATGCTCTATCCATCCATGTCTTTGTTGGCATTTGTGGAGTGCTCTAGGTTGACTCAATCGAGCTCAACTTTTGCTTCGTTGTTAATCTGGGCAGATCGTCAACTTGTTTGCGATTTCGCCGATGCTACCGTTAGTGTTCCATGCATGCTATGCCTTCGTTCTTGCCATGTGTAGCTAGCACTTTGTGCCTTCTTGCTGGTGATATGCTTTCCTTGCCATGACTTGCACCGTAGTGAGTGCATCGAGCTCGTTTACATGCCTTCGTGAGTTAAATTTCAGCATGTCTCAGTTTTCACTAAGTCTGAAAACTGATTGTGTTCGAGCGATGTTCGTGAGCTCGGTAGAGTATTTTGTGGACCCTTTTGGCCCCAGGTCACTTTGGGTGTTTTATTAAGCTTGTTGAGTAGCTCCATGCCATGTTCTTACTTGTCATGTTCAGGTTTTCTATCATGTTGTTTTGCTGCTCCGAAGAGAGCATCGTGATCTGAAATTTCAGACTAGTGTTAATTTCACTAAGTCTGAAATCTGTTTTGCATTTGCGTTTTAGCCATGCTTGTTTGAACCTCTTAATGGATGAATTTGCCTATGGCTCAGTGCTACTGTTTTGTCAACCATCTTGTGTACATCACTGCCATGGATTTTGTTTTCATGTTTGGTGGCTGTAGTATGTTCATTTCGTTGCATTTAGATGCCTACTTGCTGTAAATCGCAGACCGGTGTCATATCTTAAAACGTTCGCCATTTCCAAACCGTAGCTCCGATTCCAATGATCTTTATATCGTTTTCAAGCGATTTCATCCCCTCTATCCAGTGGCACACTTGGTTTTCCAAGATGAGGCCAGGTTCATGCATTTCCTGTCATATCTTGCATTTTGCATCCCGCATAGCATCCCGCATAGCATATCGTCATTTCATCATATTGCTTGGACTTGCCCGTGGTTGATTGTATCCTTGTTGCTTGTTTGCCTTGTTGGGTAGATCCGGGAGACGAGTTCGCTACCGAGGAGCCCGTTGAGTTTGCTTGTGAGGATCCAGTCAACTCTGTCAACTGTGCAGGCAAGATGATCATACCCTCGAAATCACTACTATCTTTGCTATGCTAGTTTGCTCGCTCTTTTGCTTTGCCACTGCTACGATGCCTTCCTTTTGCTTGTCAGCCTCCCAATTGCCATGTTGAACCTCTAACCCACCTTTGTCCTAGCAAACCGTTGATTGGCTATGTTACCGCTTTGCTCAGCCCTTCTTATAGCGTTGTTAGTTGCAGGTGAAGATTGGAGCCGTTCCTTGTTGGAACATTTATATTCTTGTTGGGATATCATTATATTGCTATGTTATCTTAATGCATCTATATACTTGGTAAAGGGTGGAAGGCTCGGCCTCTCGCCTAGTGTTTTGTTCCACTCTTGCCGCCCTAGTTTCCGTCATATCGGTGTTATGTTCCCGGATTGTGCGTCCCTTACGCGGTTGGGCTATAATGGGAACCCCTTGATAGTTCGCCTTGATTAAAGCTTTTCCAGCAATACCCAACATTGGTTTTACCATTTGCCACCTAGCCTCTTTTTCCCTTGGGTTTCCGGAGCCCGAGGGTCATCGTATTTTAGCCCCCTTGGGCCAGTGCTCCCTCTGAGTGTTGGTCCGAACTGAGCTGCCTGCGGGGCCACCTCGGGGAAACTTGAGGGTTGGTTTTACTCGTAGCTAGTCTCATCTGAGTGTGCCCTGAGAAAGAGAGATGTGCAGCTCCTATCGGGATTTGTCGGCACATTCGGGCGGTGTTGCTGGACTTGTTTTAACCTGTCGAATCATCTTGTTGTACCGAGATACCGAGTCTGATCGGTGTGTCTTGGGTGGAGGTCTATTCCTTCGTTGACCGTGAGAGCTTGTTATGGGCTAAGTTGGGACCCCCCCTGCAGGGATTGATCTTTCGAAAGCCGTGCCCACGGTTATGGGCGGATGGGAATTTGTTAATGTCCGGTTGTAGATGACTTGAACTAAAACTTAATTAAAATGAATCAACCGTGTGTGTTACCGTGATGGCCCCTTCTCGGCGGAGTCCGGGAAGTGGACACGGTGTTGGAGTTATGCTTGCGCAGGATGTTCCTTTAGCTTCTCGCTCGTGCTTCGCCTTCTCTTCTCGCTCTCTTTTGCGTATAAGTTAGCCACCACATATGCTAGTCGCTTGCTGCAGCTCCACATATATTTGCCTTATCCATTCCTATGAGCTTAAATAGTTTTGATCGCCTGGGTGTGAGATTGCTGAGTCCCTGTGGCTCACAGATACTACAACTCCAGATGCAGGTCCAGGTGATTCTGCTCCAGTTGACGATTACGAGCTCAGGTGGGAGTTCGACGAGGACTCTCAGCGATACTATGTGTCTTTTCCGGATGATCAGTAGTGGTGCCTAGTTGGGGTTATCGATTCAGGACCTTCTCGCATGTTGGGGGTCTTTTCTTTTTTGGCACCGTAGTCGGGCCATGAGTGATTTGTTTGATGGATGTTATTTATGTACTCTGATGTGACGTGGCGAGTGTAAGCCAACTATGTTATCTCCCCCTTTTATTATATATTACATGGGATGTTGTAATGATTGCCTGACTTGCGACATTGCTTTCAATGCGGTTATGCCTCTAAGTCGTGCCTCGACACGTGGGAGCTATAGCCGCATCGAGGGCGTTACAAGTTGGTAATTAGAGCCTTCCCCGACCTTAGGAGCCCCATTGCTTGATCGTTTTTAGCAGCCGAGTTGTGTCTAAAAAAATGTTTTGAGTCCTTAGGGATTATATATCGGAGAGCTTAGGAATTCTTTTTACTTCCCAGTCTCCTCATCGCTCTGGTAAGGCATCCTGGCGTAGAGTTTTGACTCTTCTCTTCTCAAATTTCACTAAAATTTTTTTAGGTTCACGCGAGTATCTTGGTTTTGTTCCGATGGTTTTGTGACGAGAACATTGTTCTTGGTGCCTCCTGTCTTTAGGGGTTGTGGCAGTGTCCCGGGGAGTTGAGCTCCGAGGTGTTGTCATCACAATTTCATCGTTGCAATTCTGGTATACTTGAGATATGTTCGCCGACATCGAAAATCTCTTTTATGCAGTTCGTTGGTGAGATAACCTCGACGCCACCCAGTACTGGGGCGGGAGTTCGGGAGTATCACCATAACTTGTATAACGGATGCTTTTCGAAGGTTGAGGTAGATGGTTTCCGAAGTTTTCCTGGTTATGTGTTGAAGGATGGATACAGCTGGATGTAGGATTTGCTAGTTTGGGTGAGATATTGTGCTTCCCCTGTATCCCCAACACCTGATTGCATAACCGGAAAGGTTCGGGAGTTTCATAGGTGGGAATTCTAGTAGCTCTAGTTCTTCTTCCACGGATATTGGTTTGAGATTGGGATTTCTTACCGATTATTCGTTCTTGATCTGTACCTTGTTGATTTATTTCTCTACCTTAATTCTACGTGGCTTCTCAATTTATGGATATGTGATCATTTGAAGAGGAATGCATTCGTTAATTTTGTTCGGATGTGAAGACTATATGTTGCAATTTTCATTCCGTTGGATTCAGCTTCTATATTGTTGTCTATCTATGTGCTAATGGTGGTCAACCTGTTCAGGATGGCTCCTCCAACGCGCACGACTCCGAATCCTAATCCGCCTCCACCTCCGCCTCCTCCGGAAGCATGGCAAGCTGTGATGGCCGCTACTAATGCAAACACACAGTTGATCATGCAAATCCTTCAAGAGCGCAATCAAGGCAGTCAAGGGAATCAAGGCCATAATCAGCACCACTTTGCTACTCTGAACCAGTTCCTTGCTAATGGCCCAAAGATGTTCAGCAGTTGTGTTGAGGCTACCGATGCTGACGATTGGCTAGTGGATCTGGGCAAGCATTTTGAATGCAGCAACGTCAGGCCTGAAGATTTCGTCAAGTTCGCTTCTTTCCAGCTCAAAGATCAGGCTGCAGAGTGGTTCCAGCAGTACAAGGATTCCAGAGGTGGACGTGTTATCACTTGGGACGATTTCCGTCAAGATTTCCGCGCTCATCACATCCCTCAAAGTGTGGTTGAGAGTAAGCGTCAGGAATTCCGCAATCTGAAGCAAGGCTCTTTGTCTGTCTATGACTACAACAAGTTGTTCCAGAAGCTCGCCCGTTTTGCCAAGCAGGATGTTCCTGATGAGAAGAGTTTGATCTATAAGTTCAGGGGTGGTCTTCGTGAGGAAATTCAGCTCGCTCTTGTCCTCTTTGAGCCGTTGAGATACGATGAGTTCTACAACATGGCACTGAAGCAAGAGGCTGCTCAGATGAGATGTGATGCTTCCAGGAAGCGTGCCAGAGATGTTACTCCGTCTTCCTCTACTCAAGTGGTCAAGCAGCAGAAGTATTGGCTTCCTCCTCCTCCGTTCCGTCAGCCGTATCAGCAGAAGAGCGAAGGTGGCAGTGGTTTCTCCCACCCACCCAACCCAGGCTTTCAGAACAAGGCTTCGTCTCAAGCTCCAAGACCGAGTGCTCCGTATCACCGTCCGCTTTCAGAGGTCACGTGCAACAAGTGCCAACAGAAGGGTCACTATGCCAACAAGTGTACCAACCAGAGGCGTCTTCCTCCTCCTCCTCCTGTCAGATCGGCAAGTACAACGGTGGTCAAGCACAATCCCAAGCACGCCAAGGTCAATATGATGAATGCAGCTCAGGCAGAGGATTCTTCAGATGTGATCATGGGTAACCTTCCTGTTAATGATATTCCTGCAAAAGTTCTTTTTGACTCTGGTGCATCGCATTCCTTCATGTCATTTCCATTTGCATCGGAGAACAATTTTAGCACTAGGGCATTACCTAGAGCTATGCAAGTCGTCTCTCCAGCTAAGCGACTAAGTTCCAGTATGGAGGTGCCGGATATTTCAATCTTGATGGGTGATTTCAAGTTTCTTGCTTCTCCAATGGTTCTTGACAACTCGGATATCGATCTTATTCTCGGGATGGACTGGCTCTCTAAGCATAAAGCTCAGCTTGATTGTGCAGCCAGGCAGATTCAACTGACTCATTCGTCTGAGGAGGTCATCGTCTTTGCCGCTCGGGATAATTCCATCCGGTTGTTTTCTCTCAATGAGAAGGGTGAATTGGATGCTATTTCGCAGATTCCGGTTGTTTGCGAATATCAAGACGTCTTTCCAGAAGAACTTCCAGGGATGCCTCCAAACCGGCCGGTTGAATTTGTTATTGAACTTGAGCCCGGTACGGAACCTGTGTGCAAACGTCCCTACAAGCTCGGCCCCGAAGAGTTGAAGGAGTTGAAGAAGCAACTCGATGAGCAAGAAAGATTGGGTCTCATTCGGCCTAGTACTTCTCCGTGGGGTTGTGGTGTTCTTTTTGTGAAGAAGAAGGATGGATCGAGTCGACTTTGTGTTGATTACCGTCCAGTAAACAAGAAGACCATCAAGAACAAATACCCACTTCCCAACATCAATGAGCTGTTCGAACAATTCAAGGGTGCTCAAGTATTCTCCAAGCTTGATCTCCGTATGGGTTATCATCAGATTTGTATTCGTGAGCAAGATATTCCCAAGACGGCGTTCAGAACAAGCTTTGGTTCATATGAATACACCGTCATGTCTTTTGGCCTCGCCAACGCTCCTCCGACGTTCTCTCGCATGATGAACTTCATCTTCAACCCCTACACCAATGAATTCATTTTGGTCTATCTCGACGACATTCTGGTTTTCTCGAAGAACAGGAAAGATCATGCCAAGCACTTGCGTTTGGTTCTTGACAAGCTCAGAGAACATCAGTTCTACGCCAAGTTCTCCAAGTGTGAATTTTGGCTCGATGAGGTTCTTTATCTTGGCCATATCATCTCTGCCAAGGGCATTTCAGTGAATCCTGAGAAGGTGTCCGCAATTGTGAATTGGGAACCTCCTCAGAACGTGAAGCAACTCCGCAGTTTTCTCGGTCTCGCAAGCTATTGCAGAAGATTCGTTGAAAACTTTTCTAAGATCGCCAAGCCTCTCTCAAATCTTCTTCAGAAGCACGTCAAGTACGTTTGGTCTCCGGAGTGTGATATTGCTTTCAACTCTTTGAAAGAGAAATTGATCACTACTCCAGTTCTGACTCCACCTGATGAAACCAAGCCGTACGAGATCTTTTGTGATGCCTCTCTCCAAGGTCTCGGTGTTGTACTGATGCAAGAGAAGAAAGTTGTTGCTTATACCTCTCGCCAGTTGAAACCTAATGAGAAGAACTACCCCACTCATGATCTCGAGTTGGCGGCAGTTGTGCACGCTTTGTTGACTTGGAGACATCTTCTATTGGGAAGGAAAGTGGATATTTTCACTGATCACAAGAGTCTCAAGTACATCTTCACTCAGCCTAATCTCAACCTCAGGCAGACTCGATGGGTCGAAATGATTCAAGAGTACAATCCGAGTATCGAGTATACTCCAGGCAATGCTAATGTGATTGCTGACGCTTTGAGCAGAAAAGCATATTGCAACAGTCTGATTCTCAAGCCTTATCAACCCGAGCTTTGTGAAGCTTTCCGCAAACTTAATCTGCAAGTTGTTCCTCAAGGTTTCCTCGCCAACCTTCAAGTCTCTCCTACCTTAGAATACCAGATTCGCCAAGCCCAACTTCTTGATGCTATGGTGAAGAAGGTGAAGATTGGTATTGCAAAGAGTCAGTCCAAGTACAAGTGCTACCGACTTGATGACAAGGACACTCTCTTCTTCGAGGATCGAATTGTTGTGCCCAAAGGTGAACTTCGTAAGGTGATCATGAACGAGGCTCACAACTCTCTCCTCTCCATCCACCCTGGTAGTACGAAGATGTATCAGGACCTCAAGCAAGCTTATTGGTGGACTCGAATGAAGCGCGAGATCGCTCAATTCGTGAACGAGTGTGATGTCTGCAGAAGAGTGAAGGCAGAACACCAAAGGCCAGCTGGTCTCCTCCAACCTCTTGCCATTCCAGAATGGAAGTTTGACCACATTGAAATGGACTTCGTGACTGGGTTTCCAAAGTCCAAGCGTGGCAATGATGCTATCTTCGTTGTCATCGACAAGCTCACCAAAGTGGCTCATTTTCTGCCTATCAA
>NC_057810.1:342659815-342660756 GCF_018294505.1 Triticum aestivum
CCCCGCCACCGCTCGCCGCTCCGGCCGCCGGCCTCCTCGCCGCCCCGCGCCGCCGAGGGCGCCGCCGAGCGCCGCCGCCCTCGCCCGCTGCTCCGGCGACCGACTCCGGTCGGCCCGGCCTCCTCCAACCTCCCCGGCGCCGCCTCGCGTCTCCCTCCGGTGAGCTCCGGCGAGAGCCCGGCGGACCTCGGTTTCCGCGTCGGTGAACAGTGCCCCGATCTGGATCTCAGATCCGAAATTCTAGGGTTGACTTTTTCCCTCTCCCTCAAATTTTTATGCATTCTTTGACTGCTTGTATCTCCGCAACCGTAACTCTGTTTTGGGCATATGATATATCAAAATCTTCGCCTCGACATGTACATCATTTCAATCCATTGCGTCATTTGCATTTGAGGTCATCTTGATACCCAAAATGCTGTTAGAAGGAGGCTTCGTGAGTTAAATTGCAGAACCGTTAGTTCATCATGCACTTTTGTCATTTTTGCTATATTTAATTCGTGCATGATATGCCTGTGCCCCTTTGGGATGTATTGTGAAGCATTTTGTCTTCTTTCCAGAGGTGCCACCCATGCATTTTTAGGATGTGTGTGTTGTCTTGTGCAAGCTTGCGAAGAGAGGTACCTGAGAATGCAGATTTCAGGGACTTAGTGATTTTCACTAAGTCTGGGATATTTTAGTTCATGATGCTATATGTCCAGCTTGTTTCCTAGTGATCCGTGCCTCTTTTGAGGATGATCAGTAAGGGAGTTTTGATATTTATGTCATGCTCTATCCATCCATGTCTTTGTTGGCATTTGTGGAGTGCTCTAGGTTGACTCAATCGAGCTCAACTTTTGCTTCGTTGTTAATCTGGGCAGATCGTCAACTTGTTTGCGATTTCGCCGATGCTACCGTTAGTGTTCCATGCATGCTATGCCTTCGTTCTTGCCATGTGTAGCTAG
>NC_057810.1:342660766-342662055 GCF_018294505.1 Triticum aestivum
TGAACGTCAGCTGCTGGGTAATGACTTAATCACAGAAGCAGAAGAAATGTGCAAAGTCATTCGTGAAAACCTCAAAGCAGCCCAGTCCCGCCAGAAGAGCTACTATGATAGTAAGCACCGTCATCTGGCTTTCGAGATCGGAGATCATGTTTACCTCCGCGTCTCTCCCATGAAAGGTACTCGTCGCTTCGGTATCAAAGGGAAGCTTGCCCCTAGATACGTGGGACCTTTCAAGATTGTCAGCAAGAGAGGCGACCTCGCCTATCAACTCGAGCTTCCTTCAAACTTTGCAAATGTTCATGATGTGTTCCATGTCTCTCAGCTTCGAAAGTGCTTCAAGACTCCTGACCGCACCGTCAACTTCGAGGACATTGAGCTCCAAGAAGATCTCTCCTATCGTGAGCACCCAGTTGCTATTCTCGAAGAGACTGAACGCAAGACTCGCAACAAGTCAATCAAATTTCTCAAAGTCAAGTGGCCACACCATTCCGACCGTGAAGCTACCTGGGAACGCGAGGATCACCTCCGTTCTGAGTACCCGGAGTTCTTTCAGTCCTAGATCTCGGGACGAGATCTTTTCGTAGTGGTGGAGTGTTGTAACGCCCCAGATATACTTTCCATATTTGTATCCAACTCTTGCCGTCTCCGGCGCTAAGTTATATTTATTTCTCGGGTTTAGGTCTTTGTCTCCGTGTGTTGTTTTTCTTTTTCGTGCATCTATTATCATGTCATCACGTGCATTGCATTTGCATACATGTTCATCTCATGCATTCGAGCATTTTCCCCATTGTCCGTTTTGTATTCCGGCGTTTCGTTCTCCTCCGGTGGTCATTTCTACCTTTCTTTCTTGTGTGGGGTTTAAACATTTCCGGATTGGACCGAGTCTTGCCAAGCGGCCTTGGTTTACTACCGGTAGACCGCCTGTCAAGTTTCGTATCATTTGGACTTTGTTTGATACTCCAACGGTTAACCGAGGGACCGAAAAGGCCTCGTGTGTGTTGCAGCCCAACACCCCCCAAATTTGGCCCAAAACCCACCAAACTCTGATCCATGTCCTAGAGCGTTCGATCACGATCGTGTGGGCGAAAACCGCACCTCATTTGGACTCTCCTAGCTCCACTTATGCCTATTTATACCCCGTCCATTCGGATCTCTTCTTCCCCGTTCGAAACCCTAGTTTTTTTAAAAAAAAAACATCCTCCGCCGCCGACGGACACGTCCGCCCCAGCGCCGGACGCGTCCGCCGCCGCCCGCCTCCGCCACTCAGGCGCTGCCACGTGGGCACGCGC
>NC_057810.1:342663283-342672031 GCF_018294505.1 Triticum aestivum
CTAGGTTGACTCAATCGAGCTCAACTTTTGCTTCGTTGTTAATCTGGGCAGATCGTCAACTTGTTTGCGATTTCGCCGATGCTACCGTTAGTGTTCCATGCATGCTATGCCTTCGTTCTTGCCATGTGTAGCTAGCACTTTGTGCCTTCTTGCTGGTGATATGCTTTCCTTGCCATGACTTGCACCGTAGTGAGTGCATCGAGCTCGTTTACATGCCTTCGTGAGTTAAATTTCAGCATGTCTCAGTTTTCACTAAGTCTGAAAACTGATTGTGTTCGAGCGATGTTCGTGAGCTCGGTAGAGTATTTTGTGAACCCTTTTGGCCCCAGGTCACTTTGGGTGTTTTATTAAGCTTGTTGAGTAGCTCCATGCCATGTTCTTACTTGTCATGTTCAGGTTTTCTATCATGTTGTTTTGCTGCTCCGAAGAGAGCATCGTGATCTGAAATTTCAGACTAATGTTAATTTCACTAAGTCTGAAATCTGTTTTGCATTTGCGTTTTAGCCATGTTTGTTTGAACCTCTTAATGGATGAATTTGCCTATGTCTCAGTGCTACTGTTTTGTCAACCATCTTGTGTACATCACTGCCATGGATTTTGTTTTCATGTTTGGTGGCTGTAGCATGTTCATTTCGTTGCATTTAGATGCCTACTTGCTGTAAATCGCAGACCGGTGTCATATCTTAAAACGTTCGCCATTTCCAAACCGTAGCTCCGATTCCAATGATCTTTATATCGTTTTCAAGCGATTTCATCCCCTCTATCCAGTGGCACACTTGGTTTTCCAAGATGAGGCCAGGTTCATGCATTTCCTGTCATATCTTGCATTTTGCATCCCGCATCGCATCCCGCATAGCATATCGTCATTTCATCATATTGCTTGGACTTGCCCGTGGTTGATTGTATCCTTGTTGCTTGTTTGTCTTGTTGGGTAGAGCCGGGAGACGAGTTCGCTACCGAGGAGCCCGTTGAGTTTGCTTGTGAGGATCCAGTCAACTCTGTCAACTATGCAGGCAAGATGATCATACCCTCGAAATCACTACTATCTTTGCTATGCTAGTTTGCTCGCTCTTTTGCTTTGCCACTGCTACGATGCCTTCCTTTTGCTTGTCAGCCTCCCAATTGCCATGTTGAACCTCTAACCCACCTTTGTCCTAGCAAACCGTTGATTGGCTATGTTACCGCTTTGCTCAGCCCTTCTTATAGCGTTGTTAGTTGCAGGTGAAGATTGGAGCCGTTCCTTGTTGGAACATTTATATTCTTGTTGGGATATCATTATATTGCTATGTTATCTTAATGCATCTATATACTTGGTAAAGGGTGGAAGGCTCGGCCTCTCGCCTAGTGTTTTGTTCCACTCTTGCCGCCCTAGTTTCCGTCATATCGGTGTTATGTTCCCGGATTGTGCGTCCCTTACGCGGTTGGGCTATAATGGGAACCCCTTGATAGTTCGCCTTGATTAAAGCTTTTCCAGCAATACCCAACATTGGTTTTACCATTTGCCACCTAGCCTCTTTTTCCCTTGGGTTTCCGGAGCCCGAGGGTCATCGTATTTTAGCCCCCTTGGGCCAGTGCTCCCTCTGAGTGTTGGTCCGAACTGAGCTGCCTGCGGGGCCACCTCGGGGAAACTTGAGGGTTGGTTTTACTCGTAGCTAGTCTCATCTGAGTGTGCCCTGAGAAAGAGAGATGTGCAGCTCCTATCGGGATTTGTCGGCACATTCGGGCGGTGTTGCTGTACTTGTTTTAACCTGTCGAATCATCTTGTTGTACCGAGATACCGAGTCTGATCGGTGTGTCTTGGGTGGAGGTCTATTCCTTCGTTGACCGTGAGAGCTTGTTATGGGCTAAGTTGGGACCCCCCCTGCAGGGATTGATCTTTCGAAAGCCGTGCCCACGGTTATGGGCGGATGGGAATTTGTTAATGTCCGGTTGTAGATGACTTGAACTAAAACTTAATTAAAATGAATCAACCGGGTGTGTTACCGTGATGGCCCCTTCTCGGCGGAGTCCGGGAAGTGGACACGGTGTTGGAGTTATGCTTGCGCAGGATGTTCCTTTAGCTTCTCGCTCGTGCTTCGCCTTCTCTTCTCGCTCTCTTCTGCGTATAAGTTAGCCACCACATATGCTAGTCGCTTGCTGCAGCTCCACATATATTTGCCTTATCCATTCCTATGAGCTTAAATAGTTTTGATCGCGTGGGTGTGAGATTGCTGAGTCCCTGTGGCTCACAGATACTACAACTCCAGATGCAGGTCCAGGTGATTCTGCTCCAGTTGACGATTACGAGCTCAGGTGGGAGTTCGACGAGGACTCTCAGCGATACTATGTGTCTTTTCCGGATGATCAGTAGTGGTGCCTAGTTGGGGTTATCGATTCAGGACCTTCTCACATGTTGGGGGTCTTTTCTTTTTTGGCACCGTAGTCGGGCCATGAGTGATTTGTTTGATGGATGTTATTTATGTACTCTGATGTGACGTGGCGAGTGTAAGCCAACTATGTTATCTCCCCCTTTTATTATATATTACGTGGGATGTTGTAATGATTGCCTGACTTGCGACATTGCTTTCAATGCGGTTATGCCTCTAAGTCGTGCCTCGACACGTGGGAGCTATAGCCGCATCGAGGGCGTTACAAGTTGGTAATCAGAGCCTTCCCCGACCTTAGGAGCCCCATTGCTTGATCGTTTTTAGCAGCCGAGTTGTGTCTAAAAAAATGTTTTGAGTCCTTAGGGATTATATATCGGAGAGCTTAGGAATTCTTTTTACTTCCCAGTCTCCTCATCGCTCTGGTAAGGCATCCTGGCGTAGAGTTTTGACTCTTCTCTTCTCAAATTTCACTAAAAATTTTTTAGGTTCACGCGAGTATCTTGGTTTTGTTCCGATGGTTTTGTGACGAGAACATTGTTCTTGGTGCCTCCTGTCTTTAGGGGTTGTGGCAGTGTCCCGGGGAGTTGAGCTCCGAGGTGTTGTCGTCACAATTTCATCGTTGCAATTCTGGTATACTTGAGATATGTTCGCCGACATCGAAAATCTCTTTTATGCAGTTCGTTGGTGAGATAACCTCGACGCCACCCAGTACTGGGGCGGGAGTTCGGGAGTATCACCATAACTTGTATAACGGATGCTTTTCGAAGGTTGAGGTAGATGGTTTCCGAAGTTTTCCTGGTTATGTGTTGAAGGATGGATACAGCTGGATGTAGGATTTGCTAGTTTGGGTGAGATATTGTGCTTCCCCTGTATCCCCAACACCTGATTGCATAACCGGAAAGGTTCGGGAGTTTCATAGGTGGGAATTCTAGTAGCTCTAGTTCTTCTTCCACGGATATTGGTTTGAGATTGGGATTTCTTACCGATTATTCGTTCTTGATCCGTACCTTGTTGATTTATTTCTCTACCTTAATTCTACGTGGCTTCTCAATTTATGGATATGTGATCATTTGAAGAGGAATGCATTCGTTAATTTTGTTCGGATGTGAAGACTATATGTTGCAATTTTCATTCCGTTGGATTCAGCTTCTATATTGTTGTCTATCTATGTGCTAATGGTGGTCAACCTGTTCAGGATGGCTCCTCCAACGCGCACGACTCCGAATCCTAATCCGCCTCCACCTCCGCCTCCTCCGGAAGCATGGCAAGCTGTGATGGCCGCTACTAATGCAAACACACAGTTGATCATGCAAATCCTTCAAGAGCGCAATCAAGGCAGTCAAGGGAATCAAGGCCATAATCAGCACCACTTTGCTACTCTGAACCAGTTCCTTGCTAATGGCCCAAAGACGTTCAGCAGTTGTGTTGAGGCTACCGATGCTGACGATTGGCTAGTGGATCTGGGCAAGCATTTTGAATGCAGCAACGTCAGGCCTGAAGATTTCGTCAAGTTCGCTTCTTTCCAGCTCAAAGATCAGGCTGCAGAGTGGTTCCAGCAGTACAAGGATTCCAGAGGTGGACGTGTTATCACTTGGGACGATTTCCGTCAAGATTTCCGCGCTCATCACATCCCTCAAAGTGTGGTTGAGAGTAAGCGTCAGGAATTCCGCAATCTGAAGCAAGGCTCTTTGTCTGTCTATGACTACAACAAGTTGTTCCAGAAGCTCGCCCGTTTTGCCAAGCAGGATGTTCCTGATGAGAAGAGTTTGATCTATAAGTTCAGGGGTGGTCTTCGTGAGGAAATTCAGCTCGCTCTTGTCCTCTTTGAGCCGTTGAGATACGATGAGTTCTACAACATGGCACTGAAGCAAGAGGCTGCTCAGATGAGATGTGATGCTTCCAGGAAGCGTGCCAGAGATGTTACTCCGTCTTCCTCTACTCAAGTGGTCAAGCAGCAGAAGTATTGGCTTCCTCCTCCTCCGTTCCGTCAGCCGTATCAGCAGAAGAGCGAAGGTGGCAGTGGTTTCTCCCACCCACCCAACCCAGGCTTTCAGAACAAGGCTTCGTCTCAAGCTCCAAGACCGAGTGCTCCGTATCACCGTCCGCTTTCAGAGGTCACGTGCAACAAGTGCCAACAGAAGGGTCACTATGCCAACAAGTGTACCAACCAGAGGCGTCTTCCTCCTCCTCCTCCTGTCAGATCGGCAAGTACAACGGTGGTCAAGCACAATCCCAAGCACGCCAAGGTCAATATGATGAATGCAGCTCAGGCAGAGGATTCTTCAGATGTGATCATGGGTAACCTTCCTGTTAATGATATTCCTGCAAAAGTTCTTTTTGACTCTGGTGCATCGCATTCCTTCATGTCATTTCCATTTGCATCGGAGAACAATTTTAGCACTAGGGCATTACCTAGAGCTATGCAAGTCGTCTCTCCAGCTAAGCGACTAAGTTCCAGTATGGAGGTGCCGGATATTTCAATCTTGATGGGTGATTTCAAGTTTCTTGCTTCTCCAATGGTTCTTGACAACTCGGATATCGATCTTATTCTCGGGATGGACTGGCTCTCTAAGCATAAAGCTCAGCTTGATTGTGCAGCCAGGCAGATTCAACTGACTCATTCGTCTGAGGAGGTCATCGTCTTTGCCGCTCGGGATAATTCCATCCGGTTGTTTTCTCTCAATGAGAAGGGTGAATTGGATGCTATTTCGCAGATTCCGGTTGTTTGCGAATATCAAGACGTCTTTCCAGAAGAACTTCCAGGGATGCCTCCAAACCGGCCGGTTGAATTTGTTATTGAACTTGAGCCCGGTACGGAACCTGTGTGCAAACGTCCCTACAAGCTCGGCCCCGAAGAGTTGAAGGAGTTGAAGAAGCAACTCGATGAGCAAGAAAGATTGGGTCTCATTCGGCCTAGTACTTCTCCGTGGGGTTGTGGTGTTCTTTTTGTGAAGAAGAAGGATGGATCGAGTCGACTTTGTGTTGATTACCGTCCAGTAAACAAGAAGACCATCAAGAACAAATACCCACTTCCCAACATCAATGAGCTGTTCGAACAACTCAAGGGTGCTCAAGTATTCTCCAAGCTTGATCTCCGTATGGGTTATCATCAGATTTGTATTCGTGAGCAAGATATTCCCAAGACGGCGTTCAGAACAAGCTTTGGTTCATATGAATACACCGTCATGTCTTTTGGCCTCGCCAACGCTCCTCCGACGTTCTCTCGCATGATGAACTTCATCTTCAACCCCTACACCAATGAATTCGTTTTGGTCTATCTCGACGACATTCTGGTTTTCTCGAAGAACAGGAAAGATCATGCCAAGCACTTGCGTTTGGTTCTTGACAAGCTCAGAGAACATCAGTTCTACGCCAAGTTCTCCAAGTGTGAATTTTGGCTCGATGAGGTTCTTTATCTTGGCCATATCATCTCTGCCAAGGGCATTTCAGTGAATCCTGAGAAGGTGTCCGCAATTGTGAATTGGGAACCTCCTCAGAACGTGAAGCAACTCCGCAGTTTTCTCGGTCTCGCAAGCTATTGCAGAAGATTCGTTGAAAACTTTTCTAAGATCGCCAAGCCTCTCTCAAATCTTCTTCAGAAGCACGTCAAGTACGTTTGGTCTCCGGAGTGTGATATTGCTTTCAACTCTTTGAAAGAGAAATTGATCACTACTCCAGTTCTGACTCCACCTGATGAAACCAAGTCGTACGAGGTCTTTTGTGATGCCTCTCTCCAAGGTCTCGGTGCTGTACTGATGCAAGAGAAGAAAGTTGTTGCTTATACCTCTCGCCAGTTGAAACCTAATGAGAAGAACTACCCCACTCATGATCTCGAGTTGGCGGCAGTTGTGCACGCTTTGTTGACTTGGAGACATCTTCTATTGGGAAGGAAAGTGGATATTTTCACTGATCACAAGAGTCTCAAGTACATCTTCACTCAGCCTAATCTCAACCTCAGGCAGACTCGATGGGTCGAAATGATTCAAGAGTACAATCCGAGTATCGAGTATACTCCAGGCAAGGCTAATGTGATTGCTGACGCTTTGAGCAGAAAAGCATATTGCAACAGTCTGATTCTCAAGCCTTATCAACCCGAGCTTTGTGAAGCTTTCCGCAAACTTAATCTGCAAGTTGTTCCTCAAGGTTTCCTCGCCAACCTTCAAGTCTCTCCTACCTTAGAAGACCAGATTCGCCAAGCCCAACTTCTTGATGCCATGGTGAAGAAGGTGAAGATTGGTATTGCAAAGAGTCAGTCCAAGTACAAGTGCTACCGACTTGATGACAAGGACACTCTCTTCTTCGAGGATCGAATTGTTGTGCCCAAAGGTGAACTTCGTAAGGTGATCATGAACGAGGCTCACAACTCTCTCCTCTCCATCCACCCTGGCAGTACGAAGATGTATCAGGACCTCAAGCAAGCTTATTGGTGGACTCGAATGAAGCGCGAGATCGCTCAATTCGTGAACGAGTGTGATGTCTGCAGAAGAGTGAAGGCAGAACACCAAAGGCCAGCTGGTCTCCTCCAACCTCTTGCCATTCCAGAATGGAAGTTTGACCACATTGAAATGGACTTCGTGACTGGGTTTCCAAAGTCCAAGCGTGGCAATGATGCTATCTTCGTTGTCATCGACAAGCTCACCAAAGTGGCTCATTTTCTGCCTATCAAAGAGTCAATCACTGCAGCTCAATTGGCGGAACTCTATACCTCTCGCATTGTCTCTCTGCACGGTATTCCTCAAGTGATATCTTCAGACCGTGGCAGCATCTTTACCTCCAAGTTTTGGGATTCTTTTCAGAAAGCCATGGGCACCAACATCCGCTTCAGCACAGCTTTCCATCCTCAAACAAGCGGTCAAGTCGAGCGTGTCAATCAGATTCTTGAAGATATGCTCAGAGCTTGTGTGATCTCCTTCGGCATGAAGTGGGAGGATTGTCTTCCTTATGCTGAATTCTCATACAACAACAGCTTTCAAGCAAGTTCGGGCAAGGCCCCCTTTGAAATTCTGTATGGCAGGAAGTGCCGTACCCCTCTCAACTGGTCTGAAACCGGTGAACGTCAGCTGCTGGGTAATGACTTAATCACAGAAGCAGAAGAAATGTGCAAAGTCATTCGTGAAAACCTCAAAGCAGCCCAGTCCCGCCAGAAGAGCTACTATGATAGTAAGCACCGTCATCTGGCTTTCGAGATCGGAGATCATGTTTACCTCCGCGTCTCTCCCATGAAAGGTACTCGTCGCTTCGGTATCAAAGGGAAGCTTGCCCCTAGATACGTGGGACCTTTCAAGATTGTCAGCAAGAGAGGCGACCTCGCCTATCAACTCGAGCTTCCTTCAAACTTTGCAAATGTTCATGATGTGTTCCATGTCTCTCAGCTTCGAAAGTGCTTCAAGACTCCTGACCGCACCGTCAACTTCGAGGACATTGAGCTCCAAGAAGATCTCTCCTATCGTGAGCACCCAGTTGCTATTCTCGAAGAGACTGAACGCAAGACTCGCAACAAGTCAATCAAATTTCTCAAAGTCAAGTGGCCACACCATTCCGACCGTGAAGCTACCTGGGAACGCGAGGATCACCTCCGTTCTGAGTACCCGGAGTTCTTTCAGTCCTAGATCTCGGGACGAGATCTTTTCGTAGTGGTGGAGTGTTGTAACGCCCCAGATATACTTTCCATATTTGTATCCAACTCTTGCCGTCTCCGGCGCTAAGTTATATTTATTTCTCGGGTTTGGGTCTTTGTCTCCGTGTGTTGTTTTTCTTTTTCGTGCATCTATTATCATGTCATCACGTGCATTGCATTTGCATACATGTTCATCTCATGCATTCGAGCATTTTCCCCATTGTCCGTTTTGCATTCCGGCGTTTCGTTCTCCTCCGGTGGTCATTTCTACCTTTCTTTCTTGTGTGGGGTTTAAACATTTCCGGATTGGACCGAGTCTTGCCAAGCGGCCTTGGTTTACTACCGGTAGACCGCCTGTCAAGTTTCGTATCATTTGGACTTTGTTTGATACTCCAACGGTTAACCGAGGGACCGAAAAGGCCTCGTGTGTGTTGCAGCCCAACACCCCCCAAATTTGGCCCAAAACCCACCAAACTCTGATCCATGTCCTAGAGCGTTCGATCACGATCGTGTGGGCGAAAACCGCACCTCATTTGGACTCTCCTAGCTCCACTTATGCCTATTTATACCCCGTCCATTCGGATCTCTTCTTCCCCGTTCGAAACCCTAGTTTTTTTTAAAAAAAAACATCCTCCGCCGCCGACGGACACGTCCGCCCCAGCGCCGGACGCGTCCGCCGCCGCCCGCCTCCGCCACTCAGGCGCTGCCACGTGGGCACGCGCCCACTTCGCCGCCGCCGGCCCGGGAGGCCCAGGAGGGGCCCCC
>NC_057810.1:342672435-342731225 GCF_018294505.1 Triticum aestivum
CCCCGCCACCGCTCGCCGCTCCGGCCGCCGGCCTCCTCGCCGCCCCGCGCCGCCGAGGGCGCCGCCGAGCGCCGCCGCCCTCGCCCGCTGCTCCGGCGACCGACTCCGGTCGGCCCGGCCTCCTCCAACCTCCCCGGCGCCGCCTCGCGTCTCCCTCCGGTGAGCTCCGGCGAGAGCCCGGCGGACCTCGGTTTCCGCGTCGGTGAACAGTGCCCCGATCTGGATCTCAGATCCGAAATTCTAGGGTTGACTTTTTCCCTCTCCCTCAAATTTTTATGCATTCTTTGACTGCTTGTATCTCCGCAACCGTAACTCCGTTTTGGGCATATGATATATCAAAATCTTCGACTCGACATGTACATCATTTCATTCCATTGCGTCATTTGCATTTGAGGTCATCTTGATACCCAAAATGCTGTTAGAAGGATGCTTCGTGAGTTAAATTGCAGAACCGTTAGTTCATCATGCACTTTTGTCATTTTTGCTATATTTAATTCGTGCATGATATGCCTGTGCCCCTTTGGGATGTATTGTGAAGCATTTTGTCTTCTTTCCAGAGGTGCCACCCATGCATTTTTAGGATGTGTGTGTTGTCTTGTGCAAGCTTGCGAAGAGAGGTACCTGAGAATGCAGATTTCAGGGACTTAGTGATTTTCACTAAGTCTGGGATATTTTAGTTCATGATGCTATATGTCCAGCTTGTTTCCTAGTGATCCGTGCCTCTTTTGAGGATGATCAGTAAGGGAGTTTTGATATTTATGTCATGCTCTATCCATCCATGTCTTTGTTGGCATTTGTGGAGTGCTCTAGGTTGACTCAATCGAGCTCAACTTTTGCTTCGTTGTTAATCTGGGCAGATCGTCAACTTGTTTGCGATTTCGCCGATGCTACCGTTAGTGTTCCATGCATGCTATGCCTTCGTTCTTGCCATGTGTAGCTAGAACTTTGTGCCTTCTTGCTGGTGATATGTTTTCCTTGCCATGACTTGCACCGTAGTGAGTGCATCGAGCTCGTTTACATGCCTTCGTGAGTTAAATTTCAGCATGTCTCAGTTTTCACTAAGTCTGAAAACTGATTGTGTTCGAGCGATGTTCGTGAGCTCGGTAGAGTATTTTGTGAACCCTTTTGGCCCCAGGTCACTTTGGGTGTTTTATTAAGCTTGTTGAGTAGCTTCATGCCATGTTCTTACTTGTCATGTTCAGGTTTTCTATCATGTTGTTTTGCTGCTCCGAAGAGAGCATCGTGATCTGAAATTTCAGACTAGTGTTAATTTCACTAAGTCTGAAATCTGTTTTGCATTTGCGTTTTAGCCATGCTTGTTTGAACCTCTTAATGGATGAATTTGCCTATGGCTCAGTGCTACTGTTTTGTCAACCATCTTGTGTACATCACTGCCATGGATTTTGTTTTCATGTTTGGTGGATGTAGCATGTTCATTTCGTTGCATTTAGATGCCTACTTGCTGTAAATCGCAGACCGGTGTCATATCTTAAAACGTTCGCCATTTCCAAACCGTAGCTCCGATTCCAATGATCTTTATATCGTTTTCAAGCGATTTCATCCCCTCTATCCAGTGGCACACTTGGTTTTCCAAGATGAGGCCAGGTTCATGCATTTCCTGTCATATCTTGCATTTTGCATCCCGCATCGCATCCCGCATAGCATATCGTCATTTCATCATATTGCTTGGACTTGCCCGTGGTTGATTGTATCCTTGTTGCTTGTTTGTCTTGTTGGGTAGAGCCGGGAGACGAGTTCGCTACCGAGGAGCCCGTTGAGTTTGCTTGTGAGGATCCAGTCAACTCTGTCAACTGTGCAGGCAAGATGATCATACCCTCGAAATCACTACTATCTTTGCTATGCTAGTTTGCTCGCTCTTTTGCTTTGCCACTGCTACGATGCCTTCCTTTTGCTTGTCAGCCTCCCAATTGCCATGTTGAACCTCTAACCCACCTTTGTCCTAGCAAACCGTTGATTGGCTATGTTACCGCTTTGCTCAGCCCTTCTTATAGCGTTGTTAGTTGCAGGTGAAGATTGGAGCCGTTCCTTGTTGGAACATTTATATTCTTGTTGGGATATCATTATATTGCTATGTTATCTTAATGCATCTATATACTTGGTAAAGGGTGGAAGGCTCGGCCTCTCGCCTAGTGTTTTGTTCCACTCTTGCCGCCCTAGTTTCCGTCATATCGGTGTTATGTTCCCGGATTGTGCGTCCCTTACGCGGTTGGGCTATAATGGGAACCCCTTGATAGTTCGCCTTGATTAAAGCTTTTCCAGCAATACCCAACATTGGTTTTACCATTTGCCACCTAGCCTCTTTTTCCCTTGGGTTTCCGGAGCCCGAGGGTCATCGTATTTTAGCCCCCTTGGGCCAGTGCTCCCTCTGAGTGTTGGTCCGAACTGAGCTGCCTGCGGGGCCACCTCGGGGAAACTTGAGGGTTGGTTTTACTCGTAGCTAGTCTCATCTGAGTGTGCCCTGAGAAAGAGAGATGTGCAGCTCCTATCGGGATTTGTCGGCACATTCGGGCGGTGTTGCTGTACTTGTTTTAACCTGTCGAATCATCTTGTTGTACCGAGATACCGAGTCTGATCGGTGTGTCTTGGGTGGAGGTCTATTCCTTCGTTGACCGTGAGAGCTTGTTATGGGCTAAGTTGGGACCCCCCCTGCAGGGATTGATCTTTCGAAAGCCGTGCCCACGGTTATGGGCGGATGGGAATTTGTTAATGTCCGGTTGTAGATGACTTGAACTAAAACTTAATTAAAATGAATCAACCGGGTGTGTTACCGTGATGGCCCCTTCTCGGCGGAGTCCGGGAAGTGGACACGGTGTTGGAGTTATGCTTGCGCAGGATGTTCCTTTAGCTTCTCGCTCGTGCTTCGCCTTCTCTTCTCGCTCTCTTCTGCGTATAAGTTAGCCACCACATATGCTAGTCGCTTGCTGCAGCTCCACATATATTTGCCTTATCCATTCCTATGAGCTTAAATAGTTTTGATCGCGTGGGTGTGAGATTGCTGAGTCCCTGTGGCTCACAGATACTACAACTCCAGATGCAGGTCCAGGTGATTCTGCTCCAGTTGACGATTACGAGCTCAGGTGGGAGTTCGACGAGGACTCTCAGCGATACTATGTGTCTTTTCCGGATGATCAGTAGTGGTGCCTAGTTGGGGTTATCGATTCAGGACCTTCTCACATGTTGGGGGTCTTTTCTTTTTTGGCACCGTAGTCGGGCCATGAGTGATTTGTTTGATGGATGTTATTTATGTACTCTGATGTGACGTGGCGAGTGTAAGCCAACTATGTTATCTCCCCCTTTTATTATATATTACGTGGGATGTTGTAATGATTGCCTGACTTGCGACATTGCTTTCAATGCGGTTATGCCTCTAAGTCGTGCCTCGACACGTGGGAGCTATAGCCGCATCGAGGGCGTTACATGGGCTTCTTGGTGTGACACAGAGGGATCGAGGCCAACCCATAGAAGGTCAAGGCGATAGAGGACATGAGCCCCCCACAGACCCTGAAGGAGATGCAGAAGCTGGCGGGCTGTGTAAGCTCACTTGGGCATTTCATTTCCAAGCAGGGGGAGCATGCCCTCCCGTTTTTCAAGCTGATGAAGAGGAAGGAACCATTCGAGTGGACCCCAGAGGCGGACTCAGCCTTCCAAGACCTCAAGAGATATTTTACTAGCTCGCCAGTGATGGTGGCACCGCGCCCTCTCGAGCCCTTGGTGCTCTATCTGGCAGCCAGCCCTCACTCAGCCAGCATCGCCCTGGTGGGACTAAGCAAGGAACGCTTGACCAAGAAACCTCAGCAGGATGCACAAGCATCGAGCAAGGCACAACACCCCCAGGACGATGCGTCTTGGGCCTCGACCGGCCCGGTGGACGACATTCCTCCCGAGGCCACAATCGACCCCGCGGCCACTGAGGCTCCCGAGGGTGGACCTCAAGAAGGGATGGAGGGACCGCGCCCTCACAAAGAACAAGACTCCGTTGATGCGTCCCCCTCGTCGAGCACCTTGTCTAATTTATCAGCACTGTACTGTGGGAGGCCCGGGCGCGCTACCCCATGCCTCAGAAACACCTGCTCGCGCTCCTGGTTGCCTCCCGGAAGCTGCACCACTACTTTCAGGGCCACCCCATCAAGGTTGTTTTGGCGTACCCACTAGAGAGGGTGCTTCGGAGCCCGAACACCGCTGGGCGAGTTGCTGAATGGAACATCCAGCTTTAGGCGTTCAATCTCGAGTTCAGCACCACCAGGGTCATTGAGGGCGCGGCCCTCACGGACTTCGTGGCCGAATGGACTGACACTCCCAACCACGGAGTAGGAGAGGACCGCTCCCTCCTGCTAGGAGATGAGGAACCGGACGGATGGATCATGTACTTTAATGGGGCATTTGTGCGACAAGGCGCAGGAGCGGGGGCCGTCCTCATCTCACCCACCAAGGACAAGCTCTGCTACGGAGTGCAGCTCTGCTTCCAGCAGGGCGAGAAGATCTCCAACAACATTGGAGAATTCGAAGGAAAGCTCGCCGGGCTCAGGGCCGCGGGCGTGCTGGGAGTGAAGTGCCTCACAATCAAGGGCGACTCTCAGCTCCTCATCAACTTCTCCAACAAGGAGTACACGCCTAAGGATGAGCACATGGAGGCGTACCTAGAAGAGGTGCACAAGATGGAGAAGCAGTTCATGGGCGTGGAGCTGCAGCATGTGCCGCATGCAATGAACAAGGAAGCAGACGACATCACCAAGAAGGCCTCCCGCAGGCTCCCTCAGGAGCCGGGGGTGTTTGAGGAGCAGCTCTTCAAGCCGTCTACGACTCCCCACGCCGCGACTCCAGCACCGCCTCAGGAGGACTTGCCGCACGCACCCGAGATAGGCGCCGGCCCCAGCCTGTGGCTGCCCCTCGGGGGCCCGCCTGCTGCTTGCCCTCGAGCCTTAGGAGGGGTGCTGGACCTAAGATTTCAAGGCATACTTGCTTCAGGGGACCCTGCCAGAGAAGGAGGAAGACGCCGAGCATGTGGCCCGTCAAGCTACCACGTACTTCATCCGAGATGGTGAGTTATATCGCAAGAGGCCCAATGACGTTTTGTTGCGGTGCATCTCCAGGGAACAGGAGCTCGAGCTGCTAGCAGACTACATGGTGGGGACTGCGGGCATCATTCCTCATCGCGCACTCTGGTGGGCAAGGCGTTCCGCAGCGGCTTCTACTGGCCCACCGCGCTCAACGACGCTGTAGAGCTGGTGTGCTCTTGTGAAGCATGCCAGTTTCACACCAAGCAAATCCACGAGTCCGCAGAGGGCCTCCAGACAATCCCGCTCACGTGGCCATTCGCGGTCTGGGGGCTCGACATCTTGGGGCCGTTCCCTCGTGCGCCGGGGGCTACCGGTACCTCTACGTTGCCGTCAACAAGTTCACCAAGTGGGAAGAGGTAGAAGCCGTGCGCACTATCCCAGCTGGATCGGCCGTCAAGTTCATCAAGGGAATCGTGAGCCGGTTTGGGGTCCCCAACCGCATCATCACCGACAACAGCTCGTAGTTCACCTGCAACCTTTTCAAAACATATTGTGCTAACCTTGGAACGCAAATATGCTACGCCTCGGTGGCGCACCCATGGAGCAACGGCCAGGCCGAGCGGGCCAACGCAGAAGTCCTGAGGGGGCTCAAGACCAGGACCTTCATGAAGAAGCTCGAGGCTTGCGGCAGGGGCTGGCTCGACGAGCTGCAGTCCGTGTTGTGGTCCATCTGCACCACCGCGACCAAGCCAACGGGAGAGACGCCGTTCTTCCTCGTCTACGGAGCAGAAGCAGTTCTCCCTCACGAGGTCAAGCATCGCTCCATGCGGGTCCTAGCGTTCGACGAGCCACGCCAGGACGCCACACGGGGGATGGATCTCATGTTGGGGGAGGAACGCCGCCGACACGCCTCGCTCCGGGCGACAAGGTACTAGCAGGCGTTGCGGCGGTACCACTGCCACAGTGTCCGCCCCAGGACGTTAGAGGTGGGCTACCTCGTCCTGGGGCAGGTGCTCTCCAGGGAGGGACAGCATAAGCTCTCTCCCATGTGGGAGGGCACATTTAGGATTGCCCATGTCTCCAGGCCTGGCGTCGCGCGCCTGGAGACACAGGATGGGGTGCCCATCTAGAGCGCCTGGAACATCCAGCACCTCCGGAAGTTCTACCCCTGAAGAAAGGCTCCGGCCTATGAAGCAAGGCTCCGACCTGTGAAGGTCTTTGCTCGTGAAACTATCACGTAATAATGAGTGCGGCTGTACACGCCCTGGAGTCTCCTGAGAGTCGCTCTGGGGTCTCATGGGGCTCCCTCCGACGTCTTAGTGGCAGCACTTAGCTCCGCACTAGTGAGAAGACTAGTTTAGGTGCCGGACACAGATGCTCATTTGCTTTCCGAAGATGCTTGCAGCTTTTAGGAACCTTTCAATGGATTTGGTATTTTCGAACTCTGGTCCCTCTAGTTGTTTTCTTCCTGAATCGTTTTCTGCCTGAGGGCGTGAAGGAGGCCACAGTCGCCCGTCGCTTCCTCTCACGCACCTTGCTCGTGGGGCTAGGCAGGTGTGTGCGCCTCAGGCCTGCCCTTGTGCACGTGCACCACGCCAAACCCTGATGTTTCGGCCTCATCCTCGCGAGGAGCCCTCGATCAAGCTCACGGGCACTAGCACCCCTCACGTCCGTACCTTCTGGGCAGCGCGAGACGGTGCGGCAAGTCTGAGCTAATCTATGGCAGGGGGCTCACATAAGAAGGAGTGAGATGCTCGACAGTCTTTTCTTTTCTTTCGAGAGCAGCTCTGTGGCGGCTCCGCGGCAGCTCTTGAGACCACACGGCTCCCCAAGAAGGGGGCCCCATAATGTACCCGAGGTCAAGTCCTCGCGAGGCAGAAAACTGCTATGCACATACCAAGCTAAGTTATCCTACCCATGCCTATCCAGAGCACAAACATTATGACACAACATTAAGATAGCATGCATAGCATAAAGGGCATAACTGCCATAGTTCATTACACACCCCAGCGGGGTGCACCATTGAGGGAGTCCTGGACTAGGGGGTGTCCGGATAGCCGAACTATCATCATCGGCCGGACTCCAAGACTGTGAAGATACAAGATTGAAGACTTCGTCCCGTGTCCTGATGGGACTTTCCTTGGCGTGGAAGGCAAGCTTGGCGATAGGGATATGTAGATCTCCTACCATTGTAACCGACTCTATGTAACCCTAGCCCTCTCCGGTGTCTATATAAACCGGATGGCTTTAGTCCATAGGACGAACAACAATCATACCATAGGCTAGCTTCTAGGGTTTGGCCTCCTTGATCTCGTGGTAGATCCACTCTTGTAACACACATCATCAATATTAATCAAGCAGGACGTAGGGTTTTACCTCCATCAAGAGGGCCCGAACCTGGGTAAAACATCGTGTACCTTGTCTCCTGTTACCATCCGCCTAGACGCACAGTTCGGGACCCCCTACCCGAGATCCGCCGGTTTTGACACCGACATTGGTGCTTTCATTGAGAGTTCCTCTGTGCCGTCACCGATAGGTTCGATGGCTTCTTCAATCATAATCAATGACGCAGTCCAGGGTGAGACCTTCCTCCCCGGACAGATCTTTGTATTCGGCGGCTTTGCACTGCGGGCCAATTCGCTTGCCCATCTGGAGCAGATCGAAAGCTATGCCCCTGGCCGTCAGGTCAGATTTGGAAGTTTGAACTTCACTGCTGACATCCGCGGGGACTTGATCCTCGATGGATTCGAGCCACAGCCGAGCATGCCGCACTGTCACGGCGAGCATGATTTAGCTCTGCAGCCGGACAGTACCCTGGAGGCCGCACTCGAACCCGCTCCGATCTTCAACTCGGAGCCGGCTGCGCAGGTCGAGGATGGATGGCTAGACACCGCCTCGGGGGCTAAAACCTCTACGGCGATAGAGCCGAACACTGACCTTGTCCCTCATGATGCTCATGACTCCGAGGTGCCGGACTCCTTGCCGGACTCCGAACCTCCCGCGCCCCCTCCGATCGGATCTAATTGGGCGCCGATCATGGAGTTCACCGCAGCGGACATCTTTCAACACTCACCTTTCGGCGACATTTTGAGTTCGCTAAAGTATCTCTCGTTATCAGGAGAGCCCTAGCCGGACTGCGGTTAGGACGTTTGGGATGCGGACGTCGAAGAAATTCAAAGCCCACCCACCACCCACTTGGTAGCCACTGTCGATGATCTAACCGACATGCTAGACTACGACTCCGAAGACATCGACGGTATGGACGACGATGACGGATACGACCAAGAACCAGCGCCCACCGGGCACTGGAAAGCCACCTCATCATATGACATATGCATGGTGGATATCCCAAAGGATGGGAATGGCGAAGGAACGGCGGAGGATGACCCCTCCAAGAAACAGCCCAAGCGCCGGCGTCAGCGGCGCCGCTCTAAATCCCGCCACAGCAAGAATGAAGATTCCGGCACCGGAGATAATAATACACCAGACAGTGCCGAAGACAACCCACTCTAGCAAGATCCAGCGCAAGAGGACGGAGACGCCAACCCTCATGAGAGAGCGGCAGAAGAAGAGGTAGAGGATTATATGCCTCCCTCCGGAAATGAGGCAAGCCTCAACGACGATGAATTCATCATGCCTGAGGATCCCGTCGAACAAGAGCGTTTTAAATGCAGGCTTATGGCCACGGCGAACAGCCTCAAGAAAAAGCAGCAACAGCTTAGAGCTGATCAAGATCTGCTAGCCGACAGATGGACTGAAGTCCTTGCAGCCAAAGAGCATGAGCTCAAACGCCCCTCCAAAAGCTACCCTAAACGCAAGCTGCTCCCCCGATTAGAGGAGGAGGCGTATGAACCCGCATCACCAGGAGATAATACGGCTAATCGACCACCCCGTGGTCGCGACAGAGAGGCCACTAGGCCCTCCACTAGACCCGTACCCCGGCATCGCTCGAAAAGTACAAGGCCACAGGGGAACGCTCCGGACTTGCGAGATATATTGGAGGATAGGGAAATACAATCAAGATCGATCTATGGATCGCGTGGGCACCCCATGATACGTGACGACAACCGTCGCGCCGGACACAGTAAGTCTGGTCGGGCCGAACAAAACAGACAAAGCTCTTCTGAGCTCCGTCGTGATATCGCCCAGTACAGAGGCGCCGCACACCCACTATGCTTCACAGATGAAGTAATGGATCATCAAATCCCCGAAGGGTTTAAACCCGTGAATATTGAATCTTACGATGGCACAACAGACCCCGCGGTTTGGATCGAAGACTATCTCCTTCACATCCATATGGCCCGCGGTGACGATCTTCACGCCATCAAATATCTCCCCCTCAAGCTTAAAGGACCATCCCGGCATTGGATTAACAGCTTGCCAGCAGAGTCAATTGGGAGTTGGGAAGACCTGGAAGCCGCATTCCTCGATAACTTCCAAGGCACGTATGTTCAACCACCAGACGCTGATGACCTCGGCCACATAATTCAGTAGCCAAACGAATCGGCCAGACAATTCTGGACACGGTTCTTAACCAAGAAAGACCAAATCATCAACTGTCCGGATGCGGAGGCCCTCGCGGCCTTCAAGCATAATATCCGCGACGAGTGGCTTGCCCGGCACCTGGGACAGGAAAAGCAAAAATCCATGGCAGCCCTCACATCACTCATGACCCGCTTCTGGGCGGGTGAGGACAGCTGGCTAGCACGCAGCAACAACCTCAGCAAAAATTCTGGCAGTCCGGATATCAAGGACCGTAATGGCAGGTCACATCATAACAAAACAAACGCCGCATTAACGGCGACAACAGTGAGGATACGGCAGTCAATGCCGGATTCAGAGGCTCTAAACCCGGTCAGCGGAAAAATCCATTCAAAAGAACTACTCCGGGTCCGTCCAATTTGGACCGAATACTCGACCGCTTGTGCCAGATATACGGCACCCCCGAAAAGCCAGCTAACCACACCAACAAGGACTGTTGGGTATTCAAGCAGGCAGGCAAGTTAATTGCGGAAAACAATGACAAGGGGCTGCATAGCGATGACGAGGAAGAGACCCGACCGCCGAACAATAGAGGACAGAAGGGTTTCCCCCCACAGGTGCGGATGGTGAACATGATATACGCAACGCACATACCCAAAAGGGAGCGGAAGCATGCACTCAGGGATGTATACGCGATGGAGCCAATTGCCCCGAAGGTCAATCCATGGTCCTCCTGCCCGATCACTTTTGACAGAAGGGACCACCCCACTAGCATCCGCCACGGCGGATTCGCCGCATTGGTCTTACACCCAATCGTCGATGGATTTCACCTCACCAGAGTCCTTATGGACGGCGGCAGCAGCCTGAACCTGCTTTATCAGGATACAGTGTGCAAAATGGGCATAGATCCCTCAAGGATTAAACCTACAAAGACGACCTTTAAAGGCGTCATACCAGGTGTAGAAGCCAATTGTACAGGCTCAGTTACACTGGAAGTGGTCTTCGGATCCCCGGATAACTTCCGAAGCGAGGAGTTAATCTTCGACATAGTTCCGTTCCGCAGCGGCTATCATGCCTTGCTCGGACGTACCGCGTTTGCAAAGTTCAACACGGTGCCGCACTACGCATACCTCAAGCTCAAGATGCTAGGCCCTCGAGGAGTCATCACGGTCAATGGAAACACTAAACGTTCTCTCCGCACGGAGGAACATACAGCAGCTCTCGCGGCAGAAGTACAATGCAGCCTCTTAAGGCAATTATCGAGTCTGGCCGTTAAGCAGTCGGACACAGCTAAGCGCGCCCGGAGTAACCTACAACAAGACCACCTGGCACGTTCCGAGCACGCGTAGCAGTGCGGCCCCAACCCCAGCCCCTGTAAAACGTCAAGACAGGTCCTTCGCGTACACCATTACGCTCTGAAGATACCATGGGCATGGGGAGAGGGGCACGACCACGATAGGCCCGGACTGCGGCTCAACCACACAAGGGGCTCTCAAGTGTGTCGTTCTTTTTTTTCTCTTTTCTTTTTCCTTTTTATTATTTTCCCACAGGACTCCGTTCGTCAGAGGCCCTGTCCGGCAGCAGACATGCCAAACTCACGATGCAACAGCCAGGGAAGGAGAAAGGCTACAACGAATATCCAGGTGGTCTCCATTACGAGCATTAAATCTGTTTTATGCACCATTCCGCAGCCTACCCCTGGAGGGGGACATGTTTAACAGTCCCATCCCTTGCTTATCGCACCATTTGTATCGTTCTGCACTTACAACAGTTTTTCTTGAATAAAGTAATGCAGCACCTTTTTGCTTCCAATTGCATTTCTTTCTTATACATATGTTCATCTATGACATGTTGCATCCGTACATTTTGGTACGGCTAAATACACCAGGGGCTTACGTTTCCCGCATCATGGTGTGGTAAGTCCCAACACTTTCACAAGTGCGGCACCCCGAACTTATAGCATTATATGCATCGGCTCCGAATCATGTCTTGGGTCAATAGTTGGGTTTGCCCGGCTCCCATGTTTTGGTACCTTACGTTCCGTTGTATCGGCTAAGGTAGCACTGGGAGAACCACTGCGATTGCGCCCCAGTTGAGCTGGATTAACGCCTCAGTGGAGAAAGCTAAAACTGACCGTCATGATGAGGCGAGAGCTGGTCGCTGTTCGAGAGGTTTCTTGCGAGTCCTTAAAGACTTATGCCGCTTAGAGCGAGGAGCCGACTTAGTCTAGCCCAGGCGTGGATAGCGCCCCAAATTAGGCCTTCTGAAGACTAGGGGCTTCGCCGAAATTTAAAATTATAGAATTCTATGGCTAAGTGAGAGTGTTCAAGCATTATAAGTCCGGTTGCCTTGTTCGTTGTGTTGAGCGCCTCCCTAGATGGACCCAAATATGGGAACAAGAGTGCTCAAATTTATCCCGAACACCCCAGCACTCGTGGCATGCGGGCTGAAGCCGACGACTTGCCATCTCTCAGATTTGATAAACAGCCGCACAGAAGGTAATATTTTAAATTAAAATGCGTTTCTTAGCACAAATGAACTAAGTTTTTAGTGCACAGGATAACAAAATGTCAGTCTACTCAAATATTACATCTTTGGAGCACTCACCCTCAATAGTGCGGGCGCCCTTCAGCACACTCTTATAATACATCTCGGGCGTGCGATGCTCCTTGCCCTCTGGTGGCGGGTCCGTCACGAGCTTTTGGGCATCCATCTTTCCCCAATGCACCTTTGCGCGGGCAAGGGCCCGACGGGCACCTTCAATACAGGCGGAGTGCTTGATGACTTCAACCCACGGGCACGCATCCACTAGCCGCCGCACCAGGCCGAAGTAGCTCCCAGGCATGGCCTCCTTAGGCCACAGCCGAACTATGAGGCCCTTCATGGCCTGTTCGGCCGCCTTGTGGAGCTCGACCAGCTGCTTCAGCTGGTCGCTAAGGGGCACCGGATGTCCGGCCTCAGCATACTGAGACCAGAAGACCTTCTCCGTCGAGCTCCCCTCCTCGGCCCGGTAGAACGCGGCAGCATCGGACACGCTGCGAGGAAGATCTGAGAACGCTCCTGGAGAGCTCCGAATTCGGGTAAGCAACAGGTAATTAACACTCACATGCTTACTCTGCATGAAAAATGCCTTACCCGCTGCTATTTTCTTCACCGCCTCGATCTCCTGGAGGGCCTTGTAGGCTTCGGCCTTAGCGGCTTTGGCACTCTCAAGAGCCGTTGCAACCTCAGACTCTCGAGTCTTCGAGTCAAGCTCCAGGCTCTCATGTTTTTTCACGAGATCCTGGAGCTCTTGCTGTACCCCCACCACCCGCGCCTCCTGCTTCTCTCGCTCGGTGCGCTCCGCGGCCGCACTGCGTTCGGCCGCGGCCACCGCCTCTTTTAGGGTCGCCACCTCGTTAGTGGCCCCTGCAATACCCACGTTATCCTTGTCATTCTTTTTGCAACCAAAATCCTTTTCTGTAAGGTACAATTTTAATAAGGTGTTACTCACCTTCCTTGTCCTCGAGCTGCTTCTTGGCATGGCCGAGCTCGTTCTCGGACCGCTCGAGGCTTTCCTTCAATGTATTGACCTCCGCAGTCAGTGCGGCAGAGGTCAGCAGCGCAGCCTGCAATCCCATATTGACATATTTTTTATGACTCCTGCGTATATCTTCTTAGATCCTCAGTCCGGCTTTTCTTTCCGAACACCGAACCGAGCATCAGGGGCTACTGTCTATGTGGTACTATTTTACATATATCAAAATTCTTACCTCAAAGCCTGTTAGAAGGCTGCTGCAGGCTTCGGTCAGCCCGCTCTTGGCGAGCTGCACCTTCTGAATCACCGCACTCATAATAGTGCAGTGTTCCTCTTTGATGAAGGCGCCATTGAGTGCTTCCAGCAAGCTATTCGGCGCCTCCGGTTGGAGGGAGGCTGCCGGTGTCACGGTCTTGCCCTTCTTACGAAGGGGCCGCCCGCCGGACTCCGGAGCCACTATGGCATCCAGAGCCGAGTCCGGTGCAAAGTCCGGGAGGTTGTCCTGCGACACCTCCGAGGCCTCCTCCTCCTGGCGGGTCCCTTCCCGGGATCCTACCTCGGCATCATCCATGTCACGGGGGGTGGAGGCGGTCGGAAGAGAATCCATATCCGATGCACCTAAAGACCCGCTTGACGAAAGCGGGAAGATCGTCCTTGGGCGGACTACAGGGTTGTATGCAGCATTAGAAAGACATTGTGTGGCAAAAAATAAAATCCATGAAGTTATTCGGGAGTCCGGATACTCATGATCTCGCCAGGGGCTTGGCCCTTGGAGGCCAGTCCTCGTCGTCATCACTGGCGTTGGCAGAGCAGTCCGGGGAAGAGTTTTTCCCTTCTTGGACCCTTCGGCCTCCCTCGTTGGGGAGGCCTTCCTTTTCTCCTCTACCCCCACTAGGGGAGAGGCTTTCTTCTTCTCCTCCTCACCTTGGTGAGAGGAGTCGGCCTTAGTGTCATCATCCGATAGGACCTGAAAACGGGAACTCTTCCGAGTCCCCGTGGCCTTCTTCTTGGCCTTCTTCTCCGGCACCACGTGGGGTGCCGGAGCTAGCAGCCCCGTTAGACGGGCGTCCGCTGGGTCCTCTGGCAATGGGGCCGGACAGATAGTTTGTTCGGCCTTCGCCAGCCAGTCCTGTCAAAGGAAAAGGGGAGTTTAGATCCCACATAGAGTCAAACTATGGAAAGCAAGTGTCTCGTAAAGGATAAAATCACTTACCTCATCAGTCGGACGCTGCGAGCTGAATCCGCGATCTTCGGTAGCAGATGCGGGAGCCTCGGCGCCCTTGAACAGCACCTTCCAGACATCTTTGTATGTAGTGTCGAAGAGCCCGCTCAGAGTCTGGTGCTACGCCGGATCGGACTCCCACATGTTGAAACCCCGTCGTTGGCACGGGAGAATCCGGCGGATGAGCATGACCTGGACTACGTTGACGAGCTTGAGCTTCTTGTCCACCAGCTTTTGGATACAGGCTTGGAGTCCGGTCAGCTCTTCCGAATCACCCCAGATCCGGCCACTCTCTTTCCAGGAGGTGAGCCGTGTAGGAATGCCAGATCTGAATTCGGGGGCCGCTGCCCAATCAGGGTCACGCGGCTCGGTGATGTAGAACCACCGCGATTCCCACCCCTTAATGGTTTCCACGAAAGTGCCCTCCAGCCAAGTAACGTAGGACATCCTGCCAACCATGGCGCCTCCGCACTCCGCTTGGCTGCCCTTCACAACCTTCGGCTTGACACTAAAGGTCTTGAGCCACAAGCCGAAGTGGGGCTGGATGCAGAGGAAGGCCTCGCACACGATGATGAACGCCGAGATGTTGAGGATGAAATTCGGGGCCCGGTCATGGAAATCCAGGCCGTAGTAGAACATGAGCCCCCGGACGAAGGGATGAAGTGGGAAGCCCAGTCCGCGGAGGAAATGGGGAAGAAATACTACCCTCTCATGGGGCATGGGGGTGGGGATGAGCTCTCCCTCGTCGGGGAGCCGGTGTGCGATGTTGCTGGACAAATATCCGGCGTCACGCAGCTTCTGGATCTGCCCCTCCATGACGGAGGAGGCCATCCACTTGCCTCCCGCTCCGGACATAGTTGGAGAAGGTTGACGTGAGAAGTGCGGACTTGGGCGCTGGAGCTTGAGTTCGCGGAGTTGGATAAGCCAAGGAGGAAGAAGTCGCAGGTAAAAGGGTTGGATCTTTATCCCCTTATATGGGCGGACAAAAACATGTATCCCCACTGGCCTGGTAAAACTCGCTTATCTCCCAAGCGCCGCAATCAATGGCGCGGTTGGGTTACCCACGTCCGTATTGATGGGAATCCCGGAATAAGGGGAACACGATCTATGCTTTGACAAGACGTGCCAAGGAAACCGCTTCGCTAAACACGCTAAGGTGGTACAATAAAAACAATTCAAGTAAAGGCTTGGTAGTAGTGTGATGTCACGCCACAAAATGCGTCAGCAGATTGAACTGGTGTAATATTATTCTCCCTACGATGGTACGTGGAATTTAATTTTGCAGAGCCGGACACTATCCTGGTGTTCACAATCTTCTATAAATTATTTGGAGGAGGAACCCGCCTTGCAATGCCGAAGACAATATGTGCGCCGGACTCGTCGTCGTTGAAGCCTGGTTCAGGGGCTACTGAGGGAGTCCTGGACTAGGGGGTGTCCAGATAGCCGAACTATCATCATCGGCCGGACTCCAAGACTATGAAGATACAAGATTGAAGACTTCGTCCCGTATCCGAATGGGACTTTCCTTGGCGTGGAAGGCAAGCTTGGCGATACGGATATGTAGATCTCCTACCATTGTAACCGACTCTGTGTAACCCTAGCCCCCTCTGGTGTCTATATAAACCGGATGGCTTTAGTCCATAGGACGAACAACAATCATACCATAGGCTAGCTTCTAGGGTTTGGCCTCCTTGATCTCGTGGTAGATCCACTCTTGTAACAGACATCATCAATATTAATCAAGCAGGACATAGGGTTTTACCTCCATCAAGAGGGCCCGAACCTGGGTAAAACATCGTGTCCCTTGTCTCCTGTTACCATCCGCCTAGACGCACATTTCGGGACCCCCTACCCGAGATCCGCCGGTTTTGACACCGATAACCATCTTTTTTTGAATTACAGGAGAAAGGAAAGGCTATACAAAGAGGGCCCGAATGCATATGAACCCGGCACCAGCACCGCATCCTCAAGCAGCACCTCAAGGTGTCTGTCTTGAGTCCAAGTTCGCCGACCTCCAGCCTCACGCTAGGCTCCTCTCCAGCTTCACTGGGGCGCCGTGGCGGGACGAACCACCAGCGTCCTCGACACGAGCACCACGACGCGGAGGCCGGTCGTAGCCACCACTGCTCGAGCTCTCATCCGAGGAAGAGCTGCCGTCGCGAGAGGAGGAGCACATGCCGCCAAGACCAAGCTCGCCATTGCCACCTTCGTCATCACTGCCATCCTCCAAGCAGCACCCCAAGCGGCGACCGTCCTCCCTAAACACCCTCACGTAGAGGCTCGCCAGGCCGTCGTACTTGAAGTGAAGAGTGCACCTTCTGCACAGGCCTCGCGCGCGGGCAAACTTATGCCAGCCTCGGGTCGGGACCACGCTGCCGAAAGCGGCGACCTAGGCCCCGACCCACGATGCTCTGCTATAGCACCCGTCAGCCTACAGCTAGAGGCCATCGAGCCCTGAAGAAGGAAGCTCGCTGGAGAAGAAGCACAGAAGTCAGAGCGAGGTGCCGGCCGGGCTCTCTGACCACACCACGAACTTAGGGAGCATGTCCAGCAAGGAGAAGCGCCGCCGGGGCTGCTCCGAAGCCGGTGGCCCCCGCCGCAGGAAGAGGTGCCATCGCGGGTGCCAAGAGCTACGCCGCTTCTGGGGGGTGCACGCCCGTGCCCCCTAGAAGCCACTGCAGGAGCCGCGGGGTGCTTGCGGGGAAGGCTGCGGCCTCTCTTAGGAGGTGGAGAGGCTGGCCCCTCCTTAGAAGCTTTCCCCTTCTCGGCCGCTGAAAACCTCCTCAGCGACGCCATGGGAGCAAGATGGAGAAGAGAATAAGCAGGCGGAAGCAAGACGAAGGAAAGATGGGCGAGGGGCTCTGAGCCTCCCTCACATTTATAGCTATGGGAGGCCAACCGCCGGCCTCCACGACCTCGTGCCATCATGACCCTCTGCATGCAGCGTACAATTGTCAAGTCGAACGGTTGCCGAGGCAGTGTGGGGAAGCGGATTCGCCCATGTACCATCAATCGCCACACGTCATCTAGGCTGCAGGCGGTTAGGGCTTGTGGTGCTCCGCACATGCCCTTTGGCTTCGCTTGGAAGCCAAGTCCGAGCGTGCCTTGGGCCCAGGGGCTACCGTCAGCGTCCTTGATATGGGGTATCTAGGCCTGTCTGCCTGCGGCCCACCACGTGGCTCCATCGACGGCCTGGTACAGACCAACTTTAGCATCAACATCACAAGACCCTCGCGAGGGGCCAAGCCTCGCGAGGTGGACGACGCCAAGACCCCTGAGGGGATCGGCCTCCTCAGGCTTGCTCCCGAGGGGCGGAGAGTTCTATGCAAGGTTTACATCACGGTGCTCAGCTGACGTGAGCCATGACGACCAAGGCCAAGCGGGCGCCAGGCGGGCGCAGAGCATAGGTTTCCTCTTTGGTGCAAAGGAGGCAAGCCACAGGCGCGGAGTCTCGAGGAATCAGCCAAAGCTTTCCATTCTGGTGCAACGAGACCAAGACCGCCAGGACGGAGGTCATCGACGAGCCCACCGCAGCGTCACGACCAGAGGCTTTTCGTTGGCGAAGACTACTTTTGTCAGGATAAGCTGTACTACTTGTCCCCTTTCAAATCCGACCGTTGTGGGATCCCTTCTCGCCAACATTTGGGAAGAGGACCAAGGCCACTATAAATAGGACTAGACACCACCATAGAACACAGGACAAGTCGAACTAGCTCACACCACACCAGCTCCCTTGAGTTCAAGAACACCTCACCTCCTGAGGCCAGTTCATCCACTGTACTAGTTCATCCTCAGACCTCCGAGGCAATCCACCCAAAACGCTGGAGTAGGGTATTACATCGCAAGGTGGCCCGAACCAGGATAAACTACTGTGTCTCTTTGTCTCTTTGAGCTTGTCATGCTAGGCTTAGGAGGATATCGAGTAGGCACGCTGGGTAGGTTGAGATCTCCGCACGCACCCCAGAGTTCGAACCTCTCAAGGGTTTGGGGATCCATTAATCCGTCAGCGGTGGAGGCGGCTATCTTTACCTGGTCATATACCAAACTAACCAGAATTTCTTTTCCATCTGACCCTTTAGGCCCGACCAGGGCCATATAATTCGGATCAAGCTTGGTGTACCATGTTTTCACCATGGCCCAGGCCTCTCGCGCACCTTCCCGGCAGGCCGATATCTTCCATAATCGGAAACGCCACCGTGCTCCCTTGAAAAGCTCTACAAGCTCCTCCATACTTCCTGGATGGGAGGCGGATGGCCATAAGGCCTTGGCAACACTTTGCATCACCTGTAAAGCTCGCTCATGCATTTGCAACAGCTCTTGTAGCAGATCGCCCGAAGATCTGGACATCTCCTCTTCGGGACGGCCAGTCAGCATACCTACAGACATAACTTTATCAGTTCCTTTGCTCGCCAAATTACACGGAGGTAAGATTGAACACACAATAAATATGTTGCCTTGCAGCCTCTTATTTTCCTTCATGGAGTCAGCCAGCTGGGCCCGCGCATCTTTCAGTTCTTCGCCCAGCTGGGTGTTGGAATCCTGGAGTTTGTTTTTCTCCTCCCTAACCTGTGTTAGTATACTTTCGCCCGCGGCATGTTGCCTTTTGGCTCCTTGTTTGCCCGCTTGTGCGACTTCCAGTGCCTCTCCCAGATGATCTGACAATCCTGTGATAAGATGTGCAACGGTGTTAGCATTGCTAGTCATTAATTCTGGTTTTTTCTCGATGGAGGGACACATTACCAGCTGATGCCTTCTTGGTTTTCTCCAGTTCGGCGGTAGCAGCAGCTAGCTGGGTCCGACACTTTTCCAGCTCTTGAGACAACATGTTGTTCTTCTCTGTGAGCACATGGTTATACAATGATCCTTAAATCAGTTGTATCAACTGTTTCAAGTCTCGGGGGCTACTTGTATATAATTATCAGATTTGTACAAATGTGTACTTACCTGCATATCTTTCAAATGTTGGTCTGTGGCTCTGGTAAGCCCATCTCGAGTAGCTCGGATGTATGCACCAGCCGAGCTAAAGGCATTGAATGCCTCTTTTGTAAAACGGGGGTCGCAAAGAGCGGCCCACCGGCGCCGATGATTCATGTCGCTTTCCACTTTAGAGTTTGTAACGGATACATCATCCGAATCCTCTGCAGAAGGACAATCGGGCGTCACTCCCGCGTCAGCTTCTGTCCTTAAGGTAGGGTCTGGAATCTGGCTGGTGGAGGCATGACCGGCACGATCCCCGGACATAGTCCGGCGAACTTTCTTCCTAATAAGACACAACGGACAATGTCACACTTTGATGTGACCACCAAGGATCCTATTTAAAAAGTTATACCTCTTTGATGAAGGCTCGGCCGTGTTTTCATTTGCCTTCCTTTTCGAAGGCCTGCCCGGCGTAGGTGCCGCTCTCTTGTGAGTCGCCTCAGGTGCAGCATGGCGTGCCAAGCGCCTCCCCTTTGGAACCCGAGGTAGTGCGGTTGGTGAGGCATAACGAGGAAGCTCTTTTAGAAGAGATGTCTCCTGGTTACTTACGTGTGAGGCAAGGAGAAGACCGGGATAGTCGGCGGTGATGGCCACTTCCGTGTCGTCATAGCTCGCCTGGTAGAACACCCCATCCTTCAGCATCACAAATATGTCTGTATCCTCTTTGAATCCGCAGTCAAGGTCCCGGTTGTGGTCCTCTGGCTATGGGGCGGGGCTGTGGAGCCCCTTGGTGATCTTTCATCATTCTTGTTACAAATGGATGGATTAATGTCCATAGAAAGTGACTCAGGGAGCAGATTGAGTAGAGTAGTGGGATTGGAACTCACCCAGCTAGGAGGATTGTACATGGAAAATCCATCTCGGCGCTTAATACGAATGAATTCCTCTTTCTCCCCTTTGTATAGTTCGGCCAGTATTTTGGCCAAAGTGGCGGGGGTGTCTGGACCCTTTCGACCGCAATGGGAGGCGTCGTCTTCCCCATTATAGTGCCACATGGGAAGCCTTCTATATTGGAGTGGCTGAACCCCTTGTACTATGGAAGTCTCCATTACCTCGACTATTGATAATCCGGACTGGGCGAGCGTCTTTATCTTGCTCGTCAATTGACGGACTTCCGTGCTATCTTCCTCCTCAAGGCTCCGAGGGCACCAGTTGTGGCATTTCTTCAATGAAACACTTGAAAATTCGGGAAGACCCATTCGGATTGGGTCGGGAAGGGCGACGTCCTCAATAGAGAACCATTCGGAAGGCCACTCTTCGGATGCCTTCTTCGGCGTGCCGGATAGGTATCCGGTCCCGGCGATGCGCCATATCTTGGCTCCGCCCACTTCAAATATTGATCCCTCTTGGCTACAAGGGACGAGGCAGATTAGTTTTCTCGATAGTTCAAAATGGGCCTCACAACTCAGGAATAGCTCACACAGAGCAACGTAACCCGCAATGTGCAGGATGGAGGCAGGAGTGAAATTGTACAGTTGGAGGCCATAATACTCGAGAAGCCCTCAGAGGAACGGGTAGATTGGAAATCCAACGCCTGTCAACAAGTAGGGAACAAAGCACACTCGTTCCCCCTGGACGGATTGGGGAGATTCTTCGCCTGAGCCCCGCCATCGAAGGAAGTCAATCCTGCTCGAACGGGGACTAGATCCATGGGGGGGGAGAAATCCCTGTGTCTGCAGCTTCACTAGCTGACTGTGGGATATGGAACACTTCTCCCAATCGCCTTTTCCGGGGCCTTGGGGACGGGAGGAAGAGCTGGGAGCGCTAGCCATGTCGGATTGTTTTCTCCTAGCAAGCTCTGAGGATTCCTTGCTTGGTGTGGAATGGATCTGAAAATTCCAATCTCTTTAAATAGACACCTTTCTTACATGGTTAGGGTGATATGTGCAAAAATACCTCGACCTCTTGTATTCGCTCAACATGTGGAAGCTGAAGTCATGAAGGTGTGGAAGCCAATGGGCGCGACATTAAATGGAAAGCGTAATACTACTCGTTAAGTCAGGTACTTTGAAGTAATCGGAGGAGGAACCCGCCTTGCAATGCCAAAGACAATCTATGCGCCGAACACATCGTCATTGAAAGAATGCTTCGGAGGCTACTGAGGGAGTCCTAGATTAAGGGTCCTCGGGCGTCCGGCCTGTTTACATGGGCTGGACTGATGGGCTGTGAAGATACAAGACCGAAGACTCTCACCTGTGTCCGGATGGGACTCTCATTTGCGTGGATGGCAAGCTTGGCAATTCAGATATGTAGATTCCTTTCTCTGTAACCGACTTTGTACAACCCTAGTCCCCTCTGGTGTCTATATAAACCGGAGGGTTTAGTCCATAGAGGCAATCATAATCATACAGGCTAGACTTCTAGGGTTTTAGCCATTATGATCTCGTGGTAGATCAACTCTTGTAACACCCATATTCATCAAGATCAATCAAGGAGGAAGTAGGGTATTACCTCCATAGAGAGGGCCCGAACCTGGATAAACATCGTGTCCCCCGCCTCCTGTTACCATCAACCTTAGACGCACAGTTTGGGACCCCTTACCTGAGATCCACCGGTTTTGACACGGACAAGGGGGCTGGGAACGGGGGTTGCGTCAGGTCACGCCTGACGCACGCCACCCTACTAGGTCCTCCATATCTTGTCTTCTCGCGACCCTCCTAGGCAAAAGCTGGCGAGGAAAGGTATGAGGACTCGGGATTAACCCAGACGCTGCTTACATTTCCTTCACGAGGGCCATTCATACGTCATGGGGGACACATGAGCATCGCGACTCCGGGGCCTCACTGGTCATGCAGCCCCTCACCCCTTGGTCTCGCCCTGGCAATCTGGACGCCCCAACGGCGGTTGCAGTATGCATGGGCCCAGGCCCTGCTGACATAGAACACTAAAGGAAAATTGAAGGAAATCAAGCACGGAAAGGAAACCGTGGAATCCTAGCAAATTATTACAAAAACATAATGTTTCATGAATCCAAAGCAGAAGTTCTTACGCCTCCACAAGGCATGGTAAATACTGCAAGATGAAACTGGGGAAGTGTTATCTTCAGCTTTGGTTGCCGTTACCAGCCGCGTTTGGGAGCGCGTCCTCGACTGCGCCGCTGTCACTTTGCCACCGGTCGCGGTCCTTGCAGCCTCAGGGTCAATGCAGCAGAACTTCTCCACCAAGGCCTTCACCTGCTTCTTCACGGCTTGGGTGGTAGCGTCGAGGAAATCAGGAGCCACTGGCTCGAGCAGCTGTCTGAGGTCCAGGTTGGAGTCCTGGAGATGAAGGTGGCTGAAGACTCGCGTCGCGGCCGCAGTGAGGAGCGTGCGACACTCCCCTTCCACCATGGAGCCCACTGTGGTGCCAATGTTCTCGAGCTCCTCAGCTAGCTTGGTGAGAAGACCGGGAAGGCCATCGCCCGGGGTCACTAGCGGCTCCTCGTACCCCTCCCCATAAATGGAGAGAAGCATCGTGCGGGACCTTGGCTTGAGGGAGGCGAAGGCATCGCGCCCTGCCTTCTCGATCTCTACAAGGGTCTCCTACTTGGCCTTCAGCCGGGTTGTCTCCATGGAAGTCAAGCTTGGCGTGGGACGCCCGGTTGTCTCCACTTCCTCCTTCAGCTTCCCCAAGCTACTCCGTTCCGTGGCCTGCTCTTGGGCTACTTGCTCCAGTTGGGCCTTGTGGTCGGCAAGCGCGGACTCTCGGGCCTTGAGCTCCTCCTCCTGCTCCTGGAGCCGAGGGGCATGAGCGGCCTGCTCATCCCAGAGCATCTTCAGCTCGGCCTCCACATCGGTACAATGACTTTTGGCGGAAGTGGCGTCGGCCAGTGCAGCATCACGAGCCGCCGTGGCTTTCGTGGCCTTCTTCTTGCCATCCGTGACGGCAGCCTCAGCTTGGCTCCATGCCGCCTTGATGGATGAGTCAGCCTGAAGCCACCCCTAGATCAGCTCCAGATGCCCCGTCGCCACGCGCCTGTCAGCACCCTGAAGATCAGCTCGGATCCTGTCCAGCACGGTGTAAGCCTCCTCCAAAGCGTCGGGCCTAGTAGAGGAGCCTTGGCCCACTAGCATAAGGGCTCTAGGAGGATGTGGCACCGGCGCATGTACTAGCGCCGCCGCGACAGCGAGGGGGGCAGGGGGCTCTGGAGCCCTCGGACCCTCCATGGGTGCGTCAGGGACCAGCACCCCCAGAGCCTGCTGGGCCGCCGGAGCGGCCTCCTCCTCCTTCCTCCTCTTCACCCCGGGATTCAGCCTGGCCGCCAGGAGGAGAACATCATGAGCATGGGGTCACTACGAAAAAGCAAGAATGAGGTAAGGTACTTAATCATCGGCTGTGATGTATGCCCTCTTTCTGGCCAGGACCGCGGCACCCCCCAAGCTTCTTCAGCAAGGGCCTTGGCGCGTCCGGAGGCTCAGCCGGGCGCACGGCAGATGGCTCCAGAGCGGCGACAATAGGCGACGAAGTGAGGGCGCTGCCACGAGGCAGCGCCGTCACCTCCCCCCCCCCCCTTCAGAGTCCCGCAGCTTAGCCTCCACAGCAGGGTCCCCCTGGACCTCGCCACGACCCCGGAGGAGTGCGGGGATCCCTCGACCAAGTCCTCACCGATGTCGTCGTCCTCAGGAAGATCTCAGAGGAGCTCGCTCTGCAGTGAAGGAGAAGTCTCCCCTGCCCCTTCCATGGTCGCCTCCGAGTCCTCCTCCTCCTCTCCAGAGCTCTCGCCAGATGACACCGGCACCGGGGAGTTGGGGGGGCCTAACGGCACGAGCCCCCGCTCGTTGAAGACTGGCATAGCGGCGACCAGCTCTGCCCCGTCGCCGTGGTAATACAGCGGATGGTGGGCCACTGGGAGGCCGCCTGGATCCTTCTCGAGCAAGGTACGCAACGCCTTGCCCAGCTCCTTGCTCGTCAGGTCCCCTTGGTGCAGTCGGAGGTCGTCATCTATGCCCTTGAGGTCCCACCTAGGAAGCGAATGATCTTGGGGAGGGGCCAGGCACTGCGTTAAGAACTCCTGGACAATCATGGTCCCCGACAGCACCACAGAATCCATGTCTGCCTACATCTTCCAGAGGACAGGCACCGCCCTGGGGTCAGTGAGCTTCTCGTGAGCCCATCGGTCTAGCTTCTCCGGCGGCCGGGTTGGCAGCTCCAGCCGAGCATGGGGGCCCTAGGTGTCCAAGTAAATCCACTTGTGCTGGAAGTCGTCCACCTTCTTCTCGGCCTTCAGAAGCGCGTTGCCAAGGGGCGTGACGAAGGAGACGCATCCAGAGCACTGGTTTGAACCGTGCATCCGCAGGGAGAAGAAGTGGTGGAATAGCGCAACGGAGGGCTTCACCCCCACGAAGGCCTCGCAGTAGAAGGAGAAGATTGACAAAAGGAGGATGGAGTTGGGCTGGGGTGAAGTGCATGGATTTGGTAGTGGTCGAGGATGGTGAGGAAGAACTTGGAGAAAGGTGGGACGAGCCCCGTGAAGACACTATGGAGGAAGAAGGGGAAGATTGTACCCATCAAGGTCCCCCGCTCAGCGGAGCCGACCTGAAGCTTGGTCTCTCTCCCCTCATTGTCGTTGCTCGCCATCAGAGGGAGCACGGTGGCGAGGTGCCCTACCTCGTTGATGGAGGACGGGCTGAGGGCCGGTGCGGGCGAAGAGGCGGAGTGCGCGACCGGGACAGTGGGCTTCGCTTTCTTGGCCGTCATCGACGAAGAGCTCGGAGGGAAAGGCTCGATGGATCTGGAGGCACTCTTGGTGAGAAGGGGACGAGATCTGGAGCAAGGCAAAGGGAAGGCAATGAAGGCTTGGCTGCAGGCGCAGGCCTTTTTGTCAGCCCATGTTAGTTGCCGAGGTAGCATGGGGAAGCGAAGACGCCCACGTCCCATCATGAGCCACACGTCGACTCGGTCCACAAGCGATTGGGGCCCGCGTCGGTTCGCCCTTGCCCTTTGGCTTTGCCTTGAAGCCAAGTGCGAGTGCGCCTTGGGCCCAAGGGCTACTGTCGGTGTTCTAGGAATCAGGGTACCCCGACCTGCCTGCATGCGGCCCGTAGCGTGGCTCCATCGACATCTTGGTACGGCCCATCTTCAGCATCAACAATACAAAGACCCTCGCGGGGGTCCAAGCCTCGTGAGGCGGACGACACCAAGACCTCCTAAAGGGGCGGCCTCCTGATGAGCAGAGATTTATATGCAAGCGCTCGCCTCATGAGGTTGAGGTGACGCCAGCCATGACGACCAAGGCCAGGCGTGTGCCAGCGGGCGCAGAGCGGCAGGTTTCCTCTTTGGTGCTAAGGAGGCAAGCGCAGGCATAGAGTCCCAAGGAATCAACCAAAGGTTACCATTTGTGTGCAACAAGACCAAGACCGCCAGGACGACAAGACGGATGTCATCATCTGTCACATCCCTACCTTCTGGTAATGCTCTAGGCTAGCTTCATGTGTGCATCATGTCTATTTTTCTGAAACTTGAATTGAGGATTGTTGAAACCTCAGAAATCTAATTAAAAGAAGGGCAAGCACCCTTTAAATTGCATTATGTGAATCCTAAATGCCATAAAATAGTTTTGTGAATTTTGGCAAGAGTTATATATCAAACCAAAATTCTGGAATATTTTTAAGGAATTATTTGGTCTCCAAATTTAAATCAATAATCTACTTGAATTTGGGAATATATTCATAATATATACTGAATATGTTTTCAAATGCTTTGAAGTGTTTTATGTACTTTTGGAATAGTCCAGAGAGGTAACATAAAATATTTCAGAATGTTTTGGCATTGTTGGAAATTCTTTTGAATTTGAAAACAGTGGCAAAATAAATTAAAAAAATAAAACAAAACAGAAAAAATTAAAACAGAGCACTTACCTGGGCCACTTACCTGTAGCCGGCCCAGCTGCACCGGCCCAGCCCACCGTGGCAGAGCGGCTGTCTTCAACCTCTGCCAGTAGGCAGAGGCGAAGTCGCACGCGCACACGCACACGCGGAGACCTCCACCTCCTGCTTCACGGTGGCAGCCTCCCCGACATCTCGCGACGCCACGGAGACACCTAGAGCCTTCCCTCGTTCTCCCCTCTCCCTCTGGACTGCTCCCCCTCCTCTGGCTCTCTCTTCCCCTCTCTTCCCTGTGAGCCCCGACAGCACGCCATCGCCGTAGCCGTGGCTATAGGCCACCACCCGCCCAACCAGCACGGTGAGGAGCTCCACCACAACGCCGTGGAGCTACACACTTACGCATGCGACCATGGGAGACCTGCAACATCATCCCCGGCCTCATCTTCAACCTCTGGCCGCCGGTGACCTCGCAGTCGATTCGCGGGCTCCAACACTTCCCCGACCTCGTCGTCGACTCTGCTAGTCCCTACGTGAGCCACTCTCCATTTTCCCCCTGGAATCCCCGTCGTTCCCCTCCCCTAGCTAGCTTCCCCACCTCCGCCGAGGCTCGCCGCCGCCATGGTCAACGAGCTCCGCGCTCGTGAGCTCGGCCGCTCGCTCGAGCATCACCGGTGTGCTCGCTGGGCTCCTGCGAACCCGAAACACCCACGGGTGCTCCCTCCCATGCCCTATAGCGCCATCTCCGCTGTTGCCCGAGTTCCGGCCGCCGCCTCGCTCGCCGCAGTTGCCGCTACCATCCACCCCAGCCGCAGCCGCAACCACCGTTGGACGCGCCGCGTCGCGGCCGTTCCAACGAGACCAGCTGCGCGTCCTCCCGACGCCGGAGTTGGCCGGACGGCAAGCGCCGTCGTGCTCCGGTCATTGCCGGCGCTAAGCGCTGATGTGGCTCATTAGTTTAGCACTAATGATGCCATTAGTTAACCATGTGCCATTGACAAATGGGCCCCACGTCTAATTAACCCAGGTTTTACTTTATTTTTAGTTTAGCTTATAAGCGAGCAGGACCCACGCGTTAGTGTTGACTACGCTGACGTGGCCGTTGACCAGGCCCACCTGTCTGTGACACTAGGCAACACTGGCTCACTGACCAGTAGGCCCCACTAGTCAGGTTTGACCCGAACAACCCCTGTTGACCTGCTGACGTCACAGTGATGCAATGCTGATGCAGTAAAGCATTTTCTGGACTTAAGTTTATTCAGGAAATTCCAGAAAATAGTATAAACTTCTAAAATTCATATAAATTCAACCGTTACTCCAAATAAGATAAATTATATATGAAAAATGATCAGAAAAATCCAATCTATCCATCTGTACCATTTTCATGCATGTTAGAACAACTTATAGCTGCTGTTTAGGACAAATCATATGAATGGCATTTGAATAATCACATATGGAGTTTGGATTTGAACTTAGGGTTAAAACCAACTTCATTTAACTTATTGCTAGTTGCATTAGCTCAAACCACAGCATATTGCCATGTCATGATCATGCATCATATTTTGCATTGCATTGATTGTGTTCTTTTCTGTGTTGCTGGTATTTGTCCCCTCTCGATAGACGTGATACCGACGATGTGATCGATGACACCGATGAAGAGCTATATTATCTTCAGAAGTGCCAGGCAAGCAAAACCCCCTTGTTCATTCCGATAAAATCCCACTCTCTCGCTCCTGCTCTCTTTTACTGCATTAGGACAACAACGACATAGTTGTTACTTGCTGCGGTAGCTGAACCCCTTTATCCTTTGCATGACCTGTCATTGCCACAGTAAATAGATGAAGCCCACTAGCATGAGTAGGAGTTGTTTGAGCCCTGATGTGCCTACTCACTCATGCTTGTTTATCATGCCTGCTACTGCTTAGAGTTGAGTCAGGTCTGATTCATTGGGAATGAATCGGAGGTGTGTAAAACATGTCCTACTGTTGAGAGCTAAGTGTGTGAACACGATTTGGTAAAGGTAGCGGTGAGAGGCCATGTAGGAGTACATGGTGGGTTGTCTCATTGCAGCCGTCCTCAGGAACTGAGTTCTGTGTTTGTGATCCATGAACAACTACTACCACACATTGGGATCCTTAATTGACTCTCTCGACTTATTAATCAACATGATCTCTGTCCAGGAGTTGCAAACTAGTTTCTGGTGTTTGTAGGTAGTGTTAGTAGTCTACCAAGTGGCACCCGGTACAGGTGGGCTTGGGACAGACTAGGCACAGTGGCACGGTGTACCAAGTGGCACCCGGATGGTGGGCTTGGGAACCCTGCTCACATCGTTTGGGGCCGTGAGCGACACCCCGGCTGGATCTCCTTGCGGATGGAACCCGAGTAGGCGATAAACCTGGACGAGAGACTTGTGTGGTTAGTCAGGTCGTGGGTGACACCCTCGCTGGGCTTCCGCTTGAAGGTTGCCGAGTACATGTCGTGTAAACGGCGGTAAGTGGTGAGAGCGTGTGTGAAGAAGTACACCCATGCAGGGTTAACGTTATCTATTCGAATAGCCGTGTCCGCGATAAAGGACTTCTGGGTTGCCTGTACAGTTCATAGACAAGTGAAAGTGGATACTCTAAAATACGCAAGATAAGCTTGAGTGGTATGGATGGCGTTCTCGTAGGGAGACGGGAGTGGATCCATAGTGGTGTATTGATATGGTGAATATGTGGACTCGTGTGCGCCACCTCAAAAGAGTTACTTGCAGTCGTAGTTCAGGATAGCCACCGAGTCAAAGCTGGCTTGCTGTAGTTAAACCCCACCCCCCTTTGTTGATAATGATGCATATGTAGATAGTTCTGATGTAAGTCTTATTGGGTACATCTGTACTCACGTTGCTTAATTTATGTTTTTGCAGAGAGACTTCAGTCTCGCTAGTAGTACCGCGTGGACTTCGACGTTTAGCTTGTTACATCAGCTATGATCTTGTGCCCTCGGCAGGATCTGGTAGATAGTCAGGCTTCTTAGCCTTTTTCATTTGTTGATGTATGTACTCAGACATGTTAAGCTTCCGCTTGTGCTTTGACTTGTATGCTCTGAATGTTGGGTCATGAGACCCATGTTTGTAATATCTCGCTCCTCGGAGCCTATTGAATAAATACTTGAGTTGTAGAGTCATGTTGTGATGCCATGCTGTATTTGCACATATCGAGCATATTGTGTGTATGTTATTGAAATGCTTGGTATGTGTGGGATCTGACTATCTAGTTGTTTATCCTTAGTAGCCTCTCTACCGGGAAATGTCTCCTAGTGTTTCCACTGAGCCATGGTAGCTTGCTACTGCTCCAGAACACTTAGGCTGGCCGGCATGTGTCCTTCTTCGTTCCTGTGTCTGTCCCCTCGGGGAAATGTCACGCGATGAATTCCGGAGTCCTGTTAGCCCGCTACAGCCCGGTTCACCGGAGTCCTACTAGCCCAGAGCTACAGCCTGGATTCACTCGCTGATGACCGACACGTTCGTTGCTGGGTCATGTATGCCTGTCCCTGTAAGTTAGTGCCACTTTGGGTTCACGACTAGCCATGTTAGCCCGGGTTCTTGGTCATATGGATGCTAGCGGCACTATCATATACGTGAGCCAAAAGGCGCAAACGTTCCCGGGCCAGGTAAGGTGGCAACTGTGGGAATACCGTGCGTGAGGCCGCAAAGTGATATGATGTGTTACATGCTAGATCGGTGTGATTTAGGATCGGTGTCCTGACAGCTTTGGTATCAGAGCCAGGTTGACTGCCTGTAGGATTACCAAGCCAAACTGGTCGAAGTTGAGTCTAGAAATTCTTTAGTTATATAAGGGAATTGATTGTGGGTTGGAACGTAAGGCTCTTTTTACTCCTTATACCTTATGCCTTCTGATCCGAGTCATCATATCTTTCCTATGGGGTTAAGGAACTAGGCTATCTCTTCTTTCTATTAGGATCATGTGTTACTAATCCATAGACTTTCAAGATTGTTGGATTTAAGTCTCAGTTCAGTTCCTACTACTTCCGTATGTTAACTATTGATCTCGAAACCTTGATATTGTGCTTCTGAGTGGCTATGCCACCATTTTGTAGGATGTCTTAAATCCTTTGGAGCATTTACAGCCGTTATGTTGTCCGAGTCATCCCATGTTTCTAAATAATCTGATGCATTTGCAAATCCCTTCTTTCCGTTCCTGATGTTTTTGGGCCCGTTCAACCACACTAAACGGCGAGTTGAGGTACTGTATTGCCTTGACATATATGTTGGAGCTATTATTATGACCGTAGGTGTCTCAGGGGATCATCTAGTAATCTAGCCATGATTTGTGCCCCAGTGTGATGATTCTGGCCTTTATTCTCGAAAGCATCCCGTGATGCTACTTAGTAGTAGGTATTCTACTCCTTGGGGTTTGAACCCGAGATTCACCCCACCTACTTCATGTTGATGGTGTTTGCTCGTTCCTTTAGGTTATTAGTAACCTTTGTGATAGTCCTCGAGATTCATGGTGTATCCTTCTTCCAAATACCATGAACTGCTTATGGCAGAAGATCTTGACCAAAAGATCACAATAAGAGTGCTCTTGACGAGTTCTTGATTCCATGTTGTAACTCCGCCAATCCTACCTCTCCGCAAGGATTATCCGGAAGAAATTTGTTGAACTTGGTTCGACATACTAATCTATGCATCCACAACTCAGAAAATCATATGTTTCTTTGAGTTGTCCCCCTTTAGTTGTATTCTGACCTTTGTCTATCAGTTGATAGTCAAGAGTATGCGTGCATTCATTCATCAATGCCTATTACTCTTGTGGTCCATCAAGCCATTCTATTCCAGAGTGACTAGGAGAAACAAACCCCAGTACCTCATCCACATCCAGGATTGGGTCAAAGTAGTTGTACCTCGCAGATCAAATACTAATCCAGTTTTTGTTCTGTTCTACCCTGGAGTATTACCCTCTTTATGTCAAGAAAGTCATGGGAATTACACATCATCTTATGAACTCTTGATATAGTGATACTCTCTCCATCATTATTCATTTCTCGGTCCCCGTGTTGTGAACCGGAATGCCGACAAGTGAATCGTGATGTGTGAAATCAATACTTCTAGCAACCCCGTTGCTTGGTAGTTAAAGGACAATAACTTATTCTTAGTGTGTTGGTTCTTGAATCATCATTCTAAGATAGATTGTGCTACCCAGTCCTTATTTCTGGTGCACTCTTCGATCAATGAGTTAGTATTGTGCCAATCCCTTGCTCTTTTGATCATATCATCTTGCCCTGAAAAGCAAGATTGTTCTCGAGCTTTGTTGCATATCGGTGGTTCGTGATTTTCCGATTATCTTCTCGGAAGTATCCACAGGTTGGCACCTGACCGCTATGTTGAGCTCGTGACCAAGTTGGTTTTCGAAACCACCCTTTCTCCAAGGATTCGTGTTGGATACCCTGAGCCAGTTGGTTAAGCTAAACAACAACTGGAGAGTTGGAGGATAAAAGCTTACCTGACTTAGTTCATTTCAAAGGGATATCCTTTGTATGTGTGTGTTGAAGAAAGTTGATATTTTCATCGACTGGCCCTCGTGATCAGTTAATGGACCTATCATCTTGTCCAACCTTTGATTTGGTTGTGGGCTATCCTCAAATCAAATCAGAACCAACGATGCTCGTAATGTTGTCTTATTCGTGGTTAAACCCTCGAGCATACACCATTACATCTTTTGGTCTGCCCAATGCTATCACCTTGTTCACCTAGTCGTGGAATTCCATTTTATGGAAATTTTCGATAAAATTGTTGTTGAGCCCATTGACAACATCCTTATCTTCTCCATGATTTTGTCGGACATCAAGCTAGTGTTGGAAACTTTTTATAAGCATTATCTTCATGACTCATTCGTGAAGCATATGTTTGGATGACATGAAGTGACTTCCGCTAATTCATGTGCATTTGATGCAAGTTGCCGCTGTGAATTCGAGAAAGCATGTTTTTTACCTCCTCTGGAACCATCCCAAGTCAGTTATGCACGTGTGAAGTATTCCGTGGTTTGTTAGACTGATCATCTTCATTCCATATGAATTCCCTAGCACACCAAGCCACTAACTGATTTATTCCAGGAAAAGGAATTCCTTCATAAGAGCTAATCCGGACTTATGTTAGGACTTCGTTATCCGCAATGATGGTTTCCCAACCAGAACTTGGTAGTGTTTTATTATAAGACTATCATGTGGTCATGCTTGTCTCGGACAACGTGTCCACATGTTGTAGCAGAACTAGCTCATGTTTTTGAGCTTGCTATTGTAGTTCATTCCCCCAGAATCTCGCAACGTCATCTCGTCAATTTGTGTTGCAAACTTTCATTTTTCTTTCTAGACTCGATGAGTCTGGAATATCCTGACACCAACCAGATCTGAATCTCAGGCAGATATGATGGTTGGAACGTTTCCCAAGAGCTACAATATTGGTCTCTCTATAACCGGTAAAGTGGATGTCGTGGCCAACACACCCAGCTGGAAGACCTGTTATTGTAATATCTTGATTGAAGAAGTTGGCCACCTCCCCATAAGGACTTCGTAGGATTTACCCCCTAGTTGTGCCTTATGATTTCTTGTGTTCCCGAAGTCCGACCTTTTACTTGATGTTCTAGATATAAAACCATAATTATCTATGGATTACGCTAGCACATCAAGGAGAACATTAGAAGCGGAGTGCTAAATGTCTGTAGGTCGATCATCCAGATTTTGTTCCCTTGGCCTCGCTAAGGTGAAATCTGAGAAGTTGTTATCTTCCTATGCATCTGCATCGTCCATCACTATCCATCATGGTAGTATGTTGTGTTGCCAGGATCCTTGACATGGATGTTGGTAAAACCTTGATGAATATGGAAATGCTCAAGTTCTTGAGAGCACGCGCAAGCGCTAGGTGTTATCATCGGCACTAACTGGGCTTGCTCTCAGTTTCCTTGGTTATGCTATAACTTTTCAACAATGGACTCACTCTCTACTGTTGGGCTTTTCCCTAGTTACTAAAATCATCCCTTGTGTTGTTTTCAACAAGGTAGTCCACATCATTTATTCTGGCCTGAGAATGTCATTCTTCGGACTCCTTCAAATGATCAATTGTGAATTGCCTTAGGTTGGTATAGAGAGTCTCAATGATCTCTATATCAAAGGTAATTCTTTTGCCACTTAAGGGGATATTTCTACGAGTCACCTTCTCTAAGGTGCCCCGTTATGGAATCATGGCAATTATTTCATCGCTATCTTGAAACCATTCACCACCTCCTCAAGTCTGGAATCATTGTCTACCTAGTGAACCTTCGTCACCGTTTCACTCCATTCCTTCGGGCGTATGTTTCGTGTCTCATCTTGAGAGATGTTGCTATGTCTCATTCTGGGAGTTGATCCTAAGTTGTTCGATCTTCGAGAAGATCGATCCTTCTAGAGTCTCCTTCTCCTTTCATTGTCATGTTGACTGGAGTTCCCAGAGCAAGACGACAAGACAAAGATGGTGACCGAATCAATGTTCTTATCAAGTGCAACCTGAATTGTGAAGATTATGTTAGTTGTGTTCCCCTTCATCCTACCCTACGCTTGAATCTCGGGACGAGATTCTTGTCTAGTGGGGGTGAGCTGTCACATCCCTACCTTCTGGTAATGCTCTAGGCTAGCTTCATGTGTGCATCATGTCTATTTTTCTGAAACTTGAATTGAGGATTGTTGAAACCTCAGAAATCTAATTAAAAGAAGGGAAAACACCCTTTAAATTGCATTCTGTGAATCCAAAATGCCCTAAAAATAGTTTTGTGAATTTTGGCAAGAGTTATATATCAAACCAAAATTCTGGAACATTTTTAAGGAATTATTTGGTCTCTGAATTTAAATCAATAATCTATTTGAATTTGGGAATATATTCATAATATATACTGAATATGGTTTCAAATGCTTTGAAGTGTTTTATGTACTTTTGGAATAGTCCAAAGAGGTAACATAAAATATTTCAGAACATTTGGCATTGTTTGAAATTCTTTTGAATTTGAAAACAGTGGCAAAATAAATTAAAAAAATAAAACAAAACAGAAAAAATTAAAACAGAGCACTTACCTGGGCCACTTAACTGTAGCCGGCCCAGCTGCACCGGCCCAGCCCACCGTGGCAGAGCGGCTGTCTTCAACCTCTGCCAGTAGGCAGAGGCGAAGTCGCACGCGCACACACACACGCGGAGGCCTCCACCTCCTGCTTCGCGGTGGCAGCCTCCCCGACATCTCGCGACGCCACGGAGACACCCAGAGCCTCCCCTCGTTCTCCCCTCTCCCTCTGGACCGCTCCCCCTCCTCTGGCTCTCTCTTCCCCTCTCTTCCCTCTGAGCCCCGAGAGCACGCCGTCGCCGTAGCCGTGGCTATAGGCCACCACCCGCCCAACCAGGACGGTGAGGAGCTCAACCACGATGCCGTGGAGCTACACACTAACGCATGCGACCACGGGAGACCTGCAACGTCATCCCCGGCCTCATCGTCAACCTCCGGCCGCCGGTGACCTCGCAGTCGATTCGCGGGCTCCAGCACTTCCCCGACCTCGTCGTCGACTCTGCTAGTCCCTACGTGAGCCACTCTCCATTTTCCCCCTGGAATCCCCGTCGTTCCCCTCCCCTAGCTAGCTTCCCCACCTCCGCCGAGGCTCGCCGCCGCCATGGTCAACGAGCTCCGCGCTCGTGAGCTCGGCCGCTCGCCCGAGCATCAGCAGCGTGCTCGACGCGCTCCTGCGAACCCGAAACACCCACGGGTGCTCCCTGCCATGCCCTATAGCGCCATCTCCGTTGTTGCCCGAGTTCCGGCCGCCGCCTCGCTCACCGTAGTTGCCGCTACCATCCACCCCAGCCGCAGCCGCAACCACCATTGGACGTGCCGCATCGCGGCCGTTCCAACGAGACCAGCCGCGCGTCCTCCCGACGCCGGAGTTGGCCGGACGGCGAGCGCCGTCGTGCTCCGGTCATCGCTGGCGCTAAGCGCTGACGTGGCTCATTAGTTTAGCACTAATGATGCCATTAGTTAACCATGTGCCGTTGACAGATGGGCCCCACGTCTAATTAACCCAGGTTTTACTTTATTTTTAGTTTAGCTTATAAGCTAGCAGGACCCACGCGTCAGTGTTGACTACGCTGACGTGGCCGTTGACCAGGCCCACCTGTCTGTGACACTAGGCAACACTGGCTCACTGACCAGTAGGCCCCACTAGTCAGGTTTGACCCGAACAACCCCTGTTGACCTACTGACGTCACAGTGATGCAATGCTGATGCAGTAAAGCATTTTCTGGATTTAAGTTTATTCAGGAAATTCCAGAAAATAGTATAAACTTCTAAAATTCATATAAATTCAACTGTAACTCCAAATAAGATAAATTATATATGAAAAATGATCAGAAAAATCCAATCTATCCATCTGTACCATTTTCATGCATGTTAGAACAACTTATAGCTGCTGTTTAGGACAAATCATATGAATGGCATTTGAATAATCACATCGTTTGGGGCCGTGAGCGACACCCCGGCTGGATCTCCTTGCGGATGGAACCCGAGTAGGCGATAAACCTGGACGAGAGACTTGTGTGGTTAGTCAAGTCGTGGGTGACACCCTCGCTGGGCTTCCGCTTGAAGGTTGCCGAGTACATGTCGTGTAAACGGCGGTAAGTGGTGAGAGCGTGTGTGAAGAAGTACACCCCTGCAGGGTTAACGTTATCTATTCGAATAGCCGTGTCCGCGGTAAAGGACTTCTGGGTTGCCTGTACAGTTCATAGACAAGTGAAAGTGGATACTCTAAAATACGCAAGATAAGCTTGAGTGCTATGGATGGCGTTCTCGTAGGGAGACGGGAGCGGATCCATAGTGGTGTATTGATATGGTGAATATGTGGACTCGTGTGCGCCACCTCAAAAGAGTTACTTGCAGTCGTAGTTCAGGATAGCCACCGAGTCAAAGCTGGCTTGCTGCAGTTAAACCCCACCCCCCTTTGTTGATAATGATGCATATGTAGATAGTTCTGATGTAAGTCTTGCTGGGTACATCTGTACTCACATTGCTTAATTTATGTTTTTGCAGAGAGACTTCAGTCTCGCTAGTAGTACCGTGTGGACTTCGACGTTTAGCTTGTTACCTCAGCTACGATCTTGTGCCCTCGGCAGGATCTGGTAGATAGTCAGGCTTCTTAGCCTTTTTCATTTGTAGATGTCTGTACTCAGACATGTTAAGCTTCCGCTTGTGCTTTGACTTGTATGCTCTGAATGTTGGGTCATGAGACCCATGTTTGTAATATCTCGCTCCTCGGAGCCTATTGAATAAATACTTGAGTTGTAGAGTCATGTTGTGATGCCATGTTGTATTTGCACATATCGAGCATATTGTGTCTATGTTATTGAAATGCTTGGTATGTGTGGGATCTGACTATCTAGTTGTTTATCCTTAGTAGCCTCTCTTACCGGGAAATGTCTCCTAGTGTTTCCACTGAGCCATGGTAGCTTGCTACTGCTCCGGAACACTTAGGCTGGCCGGCATGTGTCCTTCTTCATTCCTGTGTCTGTCCCCTCGGGGAAATGTCACGCGATGAATTCCGGAGTCCTGTTAGCCCGCTATAGCCCGGTTCACCAGAGTCCTGCTAGCCCAGTGCTACAGCCTGGATTCACTCGCTGATGACTGACACGTTCGTTGCTGGGTCATGTATGCCTGTCCCTGTAAGTTAGTGCCACTTTGGGTTCACGACTAGCCATGTCAGCCCGGGTTCTTGGTCATATGGATGCTAGTAGCACTATCATATACGTGAGCCAAAAGGCGCAAACGGTCCCGGGCCAGGTAAGGTGGCAACCGTGGGAATACCGTGCGTGAGGCCGCAAAGTGATATGATGTGTTACATGCTAGAACGGTGTGACTTAGGATCGGGCTCCTGACATCATCGATCCCACCACGACGTCATGACCAGAAGCTTTGCAGTCAAAGACCACCTTTCATCCGTATAAGATGTACTACTTGTCCCCCTTCAAAATTGGCCATTGTGGGATCGCTTCCCGCGTAAGTTTGGGGGAAGAGGACAGAGGCCACTATAAATATAGCTTAGCCACCACCATAGAAAGAGAGAGCTACTAGAAACCACCACAAGCACAAGAACAAGCCTCCTGAGGTTGTTCTCCCCCCTATACTAGTTCATCCTCGGCCCCCGCAAGGCTAATCCACCAGAAAGCAGGAGTAGGGTTTTACACCGGAAGGTGGCCCGAACCTGGGTAAACCGTCATGTCCATTTCCTTTCCTGTTCATCGAGCTAGGCCGTGAGAGCAGCGAGTTGGCTACCTGGAGAGGTTGAGTTCTTCGCACACAACCTAGAGTTCGAACCTTTCTTGGGTCTACGGAATGGTACTCCTCTCTGCTCCTTCTCCCTTAGGCGATGTGTGAGGTCCCAGTGGTAGTATCGCTAGGCCGAGCGGCAGTACTTCTTCCACCAGCGGTAGTACCGCCCGCTGCGGGCTGAGAATGGGTATAACGGTTGGATTTTTCCCCACCTATAAAAGGGGGTCTTCTTCCCCATTGAGCCTCATCTCTTGAGCTTGTGTTCTTCCCCAGTGTTGACCTTCTTCGAGATTGCTTTCTCTCAATATCTACATGGATTCTTACTAGTTTGGGGGGAGGGGGAAGAGAGAGGAGATCTAGATCCACATTTCCACCAATCACTTTCTCCTCTATGTGACGGGAACCGCTTGGATCTACATCTTGGAGTGATTCTTGTTCTCTTCTTCGTTCTTCCTCTCATTTTCCTCCCTAGCATTAGTTGCTTTGGTGGGATTTGGGAGAGAAGGACTTGGAAACTCTGTGTGCCCTTGCCATTGCATTTGGTGCATCGGTCTGAGTTCTCCATGGTGATACATGGAAGTTTCAAGTTGAGAAGCTTATTACTCTTGGGTGCTTGGTACCCTTGAGCTTGTTCCTCTTGGGTGCCATGGTGCCCTAGACGGTTGGTGGTGTTCAAAACTCAATCATTGTGGTGTAAAGCTCCGGGCAAGCATCGGGGTCTCCAATTATGTTGTGGAGAGCAATTTGACGGGTTCAGGTGACCGTCCCCAAGGGTTGCCAAAGTGTACGGGTTCAGTGCCGCCCCCAAGGGTTGCCATTTGTACGGGTTCGGTGACCTCCCTCAAGGGTCCCTTAGTGGAATCACGACATCTTGCATTGTGCAAGGGCGTGAGGAGATTACTGTGGCCCTAGTGGCTTCTTCGGGAGCATTGTGCCTCCACACCGCTCTAGACAGAGATTAGCATCCGCAAGGGTGTGAAATTCGGGATACATCGTCATCTCTGCGTGTCTCGGTTATCTCTTACCCGAGCCCTTTACTTATGCACTTTAGTTTATGATAGCCATAGTATTTGCATGTTATATATCTTGCTATCACTTAGTTGTTTATCTTGCTTAGCATAAGTTGTTGGTGCACATAGGTGAGCCTAGTTGATTTAGGTTTTGTGCTTGACAAATTAAATGCTAGTTTATTCCGCATTTGTTCAAGCCTAAACCATAATTATTTTAAAGTGCCTATTCACCCCCCCCCCTTAGGCGACATCCACGATCTTTCAACAATGTTAATATCCTTTTCCACACTTTTGCTTTGAAATAGCACCATGTTCTTCATGACAGAGAGTCTCTTATTTTTGTTACTTCCATATACTAGTGGGAATTTTTCATTATAGAACTTGGCTTGTACTCCCTCCATCCCACAATATAAGAGCCTTTTTGACACTAGACTAAGTTTTAGGAATGCTCTTGTATTATGGGATGGAGGGAGTATATTCAAATGAGGGGCTTCCTCAAATTACCCTAGGTCTTCATGAGCAAGCAAGTTGGATGCACACCCACTTAGTTTCTTTTTGAGCTTTCATACACTTATAGCTCTAGTGCATCCATTGTATCGCAATACCTACTCACTTGAATCGATATCGATTGATGGGCATCTTCATAGCCCATTAATTTGCCTAGTTGATGTGAGACTTTATCCTTCTTTTTGTCTTCTCCACAACCACCATATTCTATTCCACCTATAGTGATATATCCATGGCTCACGCTCATGTATTGCGTGAAAGTTGAAAGAGTTTGAGAACACCAAAAGTATGAAACAATTACTTGGCTTGTCATCGGGGTTGTGCATGATAAAATACTTTATGTGATGAAGATGGAGCATAGCCAGACTATATGATTTTGTGGGGATAACTTTCTTTGGCCATGTTATTTTGAGAAGACATGATTGCTCTATTAGTATGCTTGAAGTATTATTGTTTTTATGTCAATATTAAACTTTTGTTTTGAATCTTATGGATCTGAATATTCATGCCACAATAAAGAAGATTACATGGATAAATATGTTAGGTAGCATTCCATATCAAAAATTCTGTTTTTGTCATTTACCTACTTGAGGATGAGCAGGGATTAAGCTTGGGGATGCTTGATATGTGTCCAACGTATCTATAATTTTTGATTGTTCCATGCTATTATATTATCTGTTTTGGATGTTTTATATGCATTCATAAGCTATTTTATATTATTTTTGGGACTAACCTATTAACATAGAGGCCAGTGCCAGTTTCTGTTTTTTTCCTTGTTTTTGACTTTTACAGAAAAGGAATATCCAACAGAGTCCAAATGGAATAAAACTTTACGCTGATTTTTCTTGGACCAGATGACACCCACGTAACTTGGTGTTGGTGCAATATCTGCCTACCTTGTGTTTTGGAGATTGTTGGCAAAAACAGGTATGGACTGATTTGTTTGCTAGTGCATACAAAGAGAAAAAGTCCATACACAACTGAAGAGAATGATGTCTTCGGTGCTGAGTTTGAGGATCTTTACTATGGTACATCTGCGTTGCAGAGAAGAACGACCTATATTTGTTGATGTGATAGAGTCGAGATGATTGATGTGAAGAAATCGACCCCTCGAAATTTTATTGCTGAAGCAAAGCTTTTGTTTCGGTACTGTCGTCCGAAGAAATTGACTGCAGTGATGGAAGTCAAAAACAAAGTGAAGGCATAGCATTCATTTCCTTCTTCTTTTTTCCTTCTTTAGAGCCATAGGACCTCCGTACTATTAAGAGGGGTATAGGTTCTTGATGCTTAGATCCGCTGTGATGCTTAGCCATAATCTATGAAAGATTTGAGAGAAATCTCTTTGTGCTCCGAGCAAATACTTGCCAGCAAGAGATTGTGATCTTCTTGGTTGCGAGAGATTTGCCTCGGACCAAGGAGTTAGCATTTTGTGCTCTGCAAGAAATGTTACAGTTGTGCTCAAATCCGACTGTTGGAATTGTCTCGTTCGGCCATTGGCTAAACCCGATGTCTAATTTGGTCTTTTACCATCTAGGAAGGTTGCAACTATAAATAGCCACCCCACTCCAACTTTGTCCGTTGGCTGCTCCGCTTGAGATTTTTGAGAAGATTGATTTGACTAACCCCTCTCCAAGTGATATGAGTTTAAGATCCACCGAGATAAAAACCAAGAGCCCAAACTTATACAATGGTTTAGCATCACTGTAGTTTCGAGTGAGTGTTCTTGTACCTATTACTCTTGAGAGCTGCGCACTCTCGAGACAGATAGGTTTCGGCTTCGAGTGATCAAGATTTGTTGTCTTCATCGAGCCTGATCTTCAGCAACCAAGAGTGATTGTGGTTCACGAAGGTCGATTGAAGGTTTGGAGATTGCCGACAAGGATCTACCACGAGTGAAATCAACCTGAGTCTGATCAGCTCTGCGTTGAAGGAGAATAGGGTGAAGAGAGTTTATCTTCTGTGTTAAGTCATAGCCCAGCCAACCAGATGTAACCCTCTGGCTGAAGGGTGAACTGCTCTACTAAATCTCTTTGTCGCCATCGAGCACCACTAGTTCTATTTTCTCTAATGCATTTCATTTAGTAGTTTATATTCATGCTCTGTGCCGATAGTTCATTTGATCTACTCATTCTATGTATTATCAATTGTGTATCTGCGTTTATCATGTTTCTTTCTCATCGTCTCTATTCACTCGAAATCTTCTTGTACTTCAGATTCACTTGTGAGATCATTCCATAGTATTTTATTCAGTGTTAACCATGTTGTGTCTCATTCTGCTACATCTGTTTGCTTGTTGCATTACTCTCATTGTAGTTAAACCAGTGATATGTCAAGCTTGTACTTTTGTCAATGCTTTCATCGATGAATATGCTTCTGATGAAGAAGATTAAGTTATTCCATTTCCTTCATTACTCTATTCCGCTGCTATGATTGGGATAAGTTTCAAAGCTTTCGAAAGAAATTTTGAATCTCCCATTCACCCCCCTCTGGTCGATATAATCTCGGTCCTAACAATTGGTATTAGATCAGGTACTCCATGTCTTTGTTTATTAAAGGTCTAACATCCTTGGAGTTCCGAGTATGTCGCTTGCAGGTAGATCCTCGCACTCTGAAAGATTTCCTATCTTCAATAGAAATGACTATCTGTACTAGAAGGAACGAATAATAATCAGACTTCAAGCTATCAACTATGATCTGTGGCAGATTGTGGAAGATGGCTACACCATTCAGCAACAAAATAATCCGACTTCCAATGATAAAGCAAATCTATAGTTCGATACTCAAGGAAAATATATCATGTGTGGTAGTCTATCAAAAGACATTTTCTTTCGGTTCCAGAGGCCCAACACAGCAAAGCATATTTGGATGCTCTCAACAGTGCTGATGAAGAATTTGTTGCCAGATCAAATCCTCACATTCAAATGCTTCGTGCCATGTTCACTAGATTCAGAAGCATGCGTAAATAAAGTGTCATGGAACTCATTGATCTATTGACAAACATTGTCGAAAGCCTACATCGGCGAGGAGTAACTAATATCACGGATAGACATGTTGTCAACCATCTTCTGAGCCCACTTGATGAATCTTTCGATTCCATCGTATCTAAAATCAAGCAAAGACCTGACTATGAAGAGCTTCACTATCTTGAGATCATGACACTATTGTCTATCCATGAATAAAAGATGGAACTGGAAAATGCCAATCAAGAATATTCTTTGAAAAGTGAAGGAGAAATTCTCTCACACTATGGTAGTTCTGAAGAAGAAGAAGATGTCGAGAATCAACACACCATCACCAGAGAACTTGAATGCTCACACAAAGGCTAGTCATCTAAAAGGACACAATCTATGCCTCACAAATAATGATGAGCTTGACGAGCCAAAATCTTCAAGAAGAAGATTGCCTCTAAAATATATGAAGTGCTTCAAGTGCAAAGTTATATGTCTTTGTACACAAGTTTGGGCCCTTTTGTACCCCTTACTTGTGCACGGGCAGTTGCAGCCACACCTACGACGAAGCTTGACGGGGGCAGTTGGAGGCAAAATACAAGACGACCAAGGCGGCATCCAAGCCAGTAACCTGATAGCAGAAGACAAGCTGCATCCTCGACAACATCCTAGCCGGGGCGGCTTGCGAAGCCCCGGCAATATCCTTGCCGGGACGGCTTGCGAAGCGCTCACAAGGCCACCACCCTTGAGGTTGATAGCTCTGGCACCATCAACAATGTCAAGACCAAGACTCGGGGGCACATGCGTAGTAGCATGCTGATCTTTGGGAAGACTGGTGGCATGCAGATCTTCGTGAAGACCAGAAGGCGAAGTTCCCGACAAGGTCCTTGCCGGGGATGACTGCGAGGCCTCGGCAAGACTCTTGCCGGGGACGATTGCGAGGCCACGGCAAGGCTCATGCATGACAAGGCTCCGCCGCCCTACCACCGTTCTAGCACAGCAACTAGCATGCCAACCAGGCAAGCACCTGCGTGGTGGCATGCAGATCTTCATGAAGATCCTGCCACCGCTCCATCGCAGTGGCTAGCCAGTCAGCTTGGTGCTGCATGCCGCATCATCTTGGATGTGTGTCAAGATGGAGTAAGGCAAAGATGGACGGGACAGGCTCTATTTCTGTCCCTTATAAACCTAGGGTGGCACGTAAGTAGCACATTTAATGCGTTTGTCCTAAGACGTCAGTGATAAGCACGAACACTGTAGCAGCTTTACACCTCCTGTATGCCTGCTCGCCACTGTGGTAGCCCCTTGGTATAAAAGGAGGCCCAAGGCGTAGTGGATAAGGATTTGTACTTTTTGGACTTTCCGGCCTAGTTTGCATGCATAGAAACTAGCCGAAGATCAAGAACACTCAATATACACTCAAAGCCGGACTAGGGTTTTACACTTCTCAGTGGCCCAAACCTTGGTAAATATTCATTGTCTTGATCGTTAGACCCGCTCTTTGTGCACTTCTTTTTTCCTGCCAGTCGTAGAAGGGATCCACGGGATCCCATAGGTGTCATTTCCCTGACATTTTTGGCACGCCAGGTAGGGGGAGAAAGGTTGTGCAAACTTGGTCTAGCAGTTAGCGCGTCAGTTTCTTCATCAAGAAGACGATTATGGCGATCGGTTCATCTGCGGCTGATCTGCCCGTGCCAACACGGATGGGCGATGGGGTAGACACTGGTGGCGGTGTAGATCACGAGCACCCACGCCATTCTGGTAACCGGAGCCAGGCGAGCAGCAGCGTCCGCAGCAGCAACGACGACCCGCACGCCGCTGCATCCAAGGACGGAGCCGCTCTGCCTACGGGTGGCGTGGGGACCTCCAAGGGTGGAAAGGAGACCTCCAAGACGCCCCCGCTAGAGCATGTGCTGTAGTCCTCCCAGGTCGTGCGCAATGAGCAGCGTCACGATGTTGGTGACCCCACGCGTCACCGCGGAAAGAGCCCTTAGCGTCATTCTCGAGATGCATAGGGCAGGCACGCATGCCATGCTGCTGGTGAAAACAGCGCACGACCGCGGAACCGTGATGGGTCTCCTTCTAACATGCTTAGAAGTCCGAGAACCTCCCGTTGCTCACGCTTGTTGCTGCCACCTACGCGAACAGAGGCGTTGGCACGAACACAGCTACTCCTCGACTTTCCTCCTAGTGTGGAGAAGCAAGAAGAGTGGAAGGCTGCTATCCAGAGCCTTATTGGCCACACCAATAAGGATGGCCACTATGAGGCAAGTCCTTTGCGGCGCCCGTCCACCAAGCTGGCGCGCACCAGCAGTGGAAGGGTCAGAGGTGCTGCAACCACAGTGCACTCCCCTCCACCACGACAGCAGCGGTCGCCAGCTCGCCGGATCAATGCCCGTGAAGACGTATCCACGGCATCGTCCAATCCATGAGCTCGTCGCGACCAACGTCAAGTTCTTTAGGAATGGGTCAAAGAGGACACTGGAACCACCATCGAGCGGCGACGAGAAGTGCGCCAACAATCTGATAGGCGTGCAGGCCCCACTACGTACAGGCCTGCGCCGGGGGATTCTAGTGACTTGCCTTCTGAGGTAGGTCGTCCAGCTTTTACCCGTGAGCTGTGACAGTTCCAGTGGCCCACTACCCGCACGTTCAAACCAGAGGTCCCGAAGAAGTACGACAGTAAGACCCATCCATGAGTTCCTGAGCATTTATACCATCGTGATGCAAGCTACCGGGGCTCGAGACGGCATGGTGCTCACCAACTACTTCCCGTTGGTGCTCAAGCCCAACGTCAGGTCGTGGTTGATGCACCTGCCAGTAGATTCCATCTCCTATTGGCCAGATCTGTGCCAAGAGTTTGTTGGCGCCTTTACTGGGGGCCACACGGCTCCTATCCAGGAAAGTGATTTGCATCTCATCCCCCAGAAGGATGATGAATGCTTGCACAAATACATATAGAGATTCGGCCGTGTGCAATACAACATCCCAGATGTTCATTCTGCCGCTATCATCACAGTGTTTCATCAGAACATGCGCAATCGCAAGATGCGTGAAGAGCTGGCGATGAACAAGGTTACGGATGTTGGCGAGCTTTATGTTTTGGCCGACAGATGTGCTCGAGCTGAAGAAGGAAGGAAGTACCCCGGCGAAGATGCCGGTGCGGGAAGCGACTCTGGAGATGAAGATGTCGTCGCCCCGGCAAAGAAGGGTCGATGACGCAACAGGAAGCACAAGGGCAAGACTGTGCTTGCCGTCGAGGAATCTGGCAACCCCGGCACCGCCAAGAAGGCCAAGGTTGACAACCTCGGCAAGGAGGTTGCGGGGTGTGACGCCTGCCAGGCCTTGGCGGCTGCTAACAAGCCAGAGGGCTCCGACAAGCAATATTGCAAGATCCATCGCACCAAAGGCCATGACCTCCAAACCTGCCGGCAAGTTGAGCAGCTTGTGGAGATGTGATACGTCTCCGCCGTATCTATAATTTTTGATTGTTCCATGCTAATATTATTCAACTTTCATATACTTTTGGCAGCTTTTCATACTATTTTTGGGACTAACATATTGATCCAGTGCCCAGTGCCAGTTCCTGTTTGTTGCATGTTTTATGTTTCGCAAAAACCTCATATCAAACGGAGTCCAAACAGGATAAAAACGGATGGAGAATATTTTTGGAATATTTGTGATTTTTGGGAAGAAGAATCAACGCGAGACAGTTCCCAAGGGGGCCACGAGGCAGGGGGCGCGCCCCTGAACCTCGTGGGCACCCCATAAGGCGGTTGATGCTCTCCTTTTGCTGCAAGAAAGCTAATTTTTGGAGAAAAATCTGGGCGAAGGTTTCAATCCAATCGGAGTTACGGATCTCCGTATATATAAGAAACGGTGAAAGGGCAGAATCTGAGAACGTAGAATCAGAGAGAGAGAGAGAGACAGACAGAAACAATCTCGGAGGGGCTCTCGCCCCTCCCATGCAATGGGAGACAAGGACCAGAGGGTAAACCCTTCTCCCATCTAGGGAGAAGGTTAAGGAAGAAGATGAAGAAGGGGGGGGGCTCTCTCCCCCTTGCTTCCGGTGGCGCCGGAGCGCTGCCGGGGGCCATCATCATCACCGCGATCTACACCAACAACGTCACCGCCCTCATCATCAACTCTTCCCCCCTCTATACAGCGGTGTAACCTCTCTTTTACCCACTGTAATCTCTACTTAAACATGGTGCTCAATACTATATATTATTTCCCAATGATGTATGGCTATCCTATGATGTTTGAGTAGATCCATTTTGTCCTATGGGTTAATTGATGATTGTGATTGGTTTGAGTTGCATGTTTTATTATTGGTGTTGTCCTATTCTGCTCTCCGTGTCGCGCAAGCATGAGGGATACCCGCTGTAGGGTTTTGCAATGCGTTCATGATTCGCTTATAGTGGGTTGCTTGAGTGACAGAAGCATAAACCCGAGTAAGGGGGTTGTTGCATATGGAATAAAGAGGACTTGATGCTTTAATGCTATGTTTGGGCTTAACGATCTTTAGTAGTTGCGGATGCTTGCTAGAGTTCCAATCATAAGTGCATATGATCCAAGAAGAGAAAGTATGTTAGCTTATGCCTCTCCTTCAAATAAAATTGCAATAGTGATTACAGGTCTAGTTATCGATTGCCTAGGGACAAATAACTTCCTCGTGACAAAAAGCTCTCTACTAAAACTAACTTAGTTGTGTCTTTATCTAAACATCCCCTAGTTTTTATTTACGTGCTCTTTATATTCTTGCAAACCTATCCAACAACACCTACAAAGTACTTCTAGTTTCATACTTGTTATAGGTAAAGCGAACTCTAAGCGTGCGTAGAGTTGTATCGGTGGTCGATAGAACTTGAGGGAATATTTGTTCTACCTTTAGCTCCTCGTTGGTTTCAACACTCTTACTTATCGAAAGAGGCTAAAATTGATCCCCTATACTTGTGGGTTATCAAGACCTTTTTCTGGCGCCGTTGTCGGGGAGTCATAGTGTGGGGTGAATATTCTCGTTTTGTGCTTGTTTGCTTTATCACTAAGTTATTTGTATTTGCCATTCTAAGTTGTTCTCTATCTTTAGTTATGGATATGGAACACAAAATACCAAAAAAAATAGGTGTACTTGCTACTCATGGAGATGGGGAACCTCCTAAAACCCTCGATGCTCATTATGTGAAAGATATTATGTACTACTTTTATAATCCTGAGAAAACCCCATTCAATTATGTTATGGGAGACACGTTGGATCAACGTGAATACTTTAGGGATTATCGCTTGACACAAAAAGGGAAACTATTATGGGATCAAATTCATATGTTGCATTGGTATGCTCGGGAACTATGCTTGAGATATGATTATACTTGTTGCTCTAGGATGAAGGCTCCACACCTTCCCTTTTCATGCAAATTCAATGATTATAAAACCTTGGCTTCTTATGCTAATGGTATATATGATTACTATGATGTGGAACAAATAGAAGAATTCGTTGCTTTTATGGGTGCTTATGAAATTGAATCTTTGTTTAAAGAGTGTGGAAATCTTGATGATGCTGTTTACAAACCTAGAAATTTTGCTATACTTAAATATTGCTATGAGAATTATGAATTCAATTCCGATATTGATGATTTTTTTGAGAGAGTCTCCGCTGTCCAAGAAGAGACTAATATTTTGCAGGAGTCTATGGAAGAAGGAATTGATGAAACTATGAGCTCATTGGATGAAAAAGATGATGAGGAGAGCGAATAACAAAAGGAGGAAAAGCGGATTAGCTACCCGTGTCCACCTTGTAATGAGAGTAACTCTTCAACTCATACATTGTTTAATTCCCCTTTCTGCTTACCGAAGGATGATTGCTATGATAATTGCTATGATCCCTTCTTGAAATATCCCTTTTTGAAGATGCCTTCTATGCTTGTGGCCAAGATGCCAATATGAATTATGCTTATGGAGATGAAATTGCTATAGTTCCTTATGTTAAACTTGAAATTGTTGCTATTGCACCCACGCATGATAGTCCTATTATCTTTTTGAATTCTCCCGACTACACTATATCGGAGAAGTTTGCTCTTATTAAGGATTATATTGATGGGTTGCGTTTTACTAGTACACATGATGATTTTGATAGATGCAATATGCATGTGCTTGCTTCTCCTACTTGCAATTATCATGAGAGAGGAACTATATCTCCACCTCTCTATGTTTCCAATATGATAAAATTGCAAGAAACTGCTTATACTATGCATTGGCCTTTACTTGGTGTGCATGAATTGTTCTTTTATGACATGCCGATGCATAGGAAGTGAGTTAGACTTCGTTGTTGCTTGATATATGTTACTTTGTGCTCACTACTAAATTACAAATCATTGTTAATTAAAATTGGCTTTGATATACCTTGGGATCCGGGTGGATCCATTACTTGAGGACTATATGCCTAGCTTAATGGCTTTAAACAAAGCGCTGCCAGGGAGACAACCCGGAAGTTTTAGAGAGTCATTTATTCCTGTTGAGTGCTTACATAAAGTTTAAAAACAAAAAAAATAAAGAGGGGAACCCAGAACTTTTCAAAAAGGAAAGTGAAAGTAAGAAAGACAAGCATTGTTGAAGTGGGAGAGCTCCTTGAACTTTGTTCATGCTCACGGAAACTTTGTGAATCTTAATTACAGAAACTTTTCATAAAAAATAATTATCCCCTTGTACAATTCCATTGTATTATAAAAATAATGTGCCAAGGTTTGCCTTTAGGATGTTTACAATGCTTGTTGGTTTGTGCAGTGCAGGACAGAAACTTTGGCTGTAGTGCGCGATTTTACATTTTTTACTGGAACGTCAAACGGCTCTGATTCTTTTTGAACTGTCTTGATATACAAATTATTTATTTTTCCTAATTTTATTAGAATTTGTACGGTATCATAAGTATGGTTAATGTTCAGATTTCTACAGACTATTATGTTTTTGACAGATTCTGTTTTTGATGCAGAGTCTACTTGTTTTGATGAAACTATCAATTTCTATCAGTGGATTAAGCCATGAAAAAGTTATATTACAGTAGACACAATGAAAAAACAAAATATGAATTGGTTTGCGTCAGTACTTAGAGTAGAGATTTGCTTTATTATACTAACGGATCTTACCGAGTTTTCTGTTGAAGTTTTGTGTGGATGAAGTGTTTGATCGAGGAGGTCTCGATATGAGGAAAAGGAAGAGAGGCAAGAGCTCAAGCATGGGGATGCCCAAGGCACCCCAAGTAAATATTCAAGGAGACTCAAGTTTCTAAGCTTGGGTATGCCCCGAAAGGCATCCCCTCTTTCTTCAACAAGTACCGGTATGTTTTCGGATTCGTTTCGTTCATGCAATATGTGCAAATCTTGGAGCGTCTTTTGCACTTAGTTTTCACTTTTCTTTTATGCACCATGCTGGTATGAGATAGTCCATGGTTGATTTATAGAATGCTCATTGCACTTCACTTAAATCTTTTGAGTATGGCTATATAGAATGCTTCATGTGCTTCGCTTATATCATTTGAAGTTTGGATTGCCTGTTTCTCTTCACATAGAAAACCGCCATTTGTAGAATGCTCTTTTGCTTCACTTATATTTGTTAGAGCATGGGCATATCTTTTGTAGAAATAATTAAACTCTCTTGCTTCACTTATATCTATTTAGAGAGATGACAGGAATTGGTCATTCACATGGTTAGTCATAATATCCTACATAAACTTGTAGAGCACTGAATATGATATGTTTGATTCCTTGCAATAGTTTTGCGATATAAAGGTGGTGATATTAGAGTCATGATAGTGGGTGACTGTGGATTAGTAGAAATACTTGTGTTGAGGTTTGTGATTCCCGTAGCATGCACGTATGGTGAACCGTTATGTAACGAAGTTGGAGCATGAGATATTTTTCGATTGTCATCCTTTGTGTGGAGGTCGGGGGTGCATGATGGTTAACTCCTACCAACCTCCCCCCTAGGAGCATGGGTGTAGTACTTTGTTTCGATGACTAATAGATTTTTGCAATAAGCATGTGAGTTCTTTATGACTAATCCTGAGTCCATGGATTATACGCACTCTCACCCTTCCATTATTGCTAGCCTATTCGGTACCATGCATTGCCCTTTCTCACCGTGAGAGTTGGTGCAAACTTCGCCGGTGCATCCAAACCCCATGATAAGATATGCTCTATCACACATAAGCCTCCTTATATCTTCCTGAAAACAGCCACCATGCCTACCTATCATGGCATTTCCATAGCCATTCCGCGATATATTGCCATGCAACTTCCATCATCATCATATACATGACTTGAGCATTCATTGTCATATTGCCTTGCATGATCGTCAGATAGCTAGCGTGATGTTTTCATGGCTTGTCCATTTTTTGATATCTTTGCTATGCTAGATCATTGCACATCCCGATACACCGCCGGAGGCATTCATATAGAGTCATATCTTTGTTCTAGTATCGAGTTGTAATATTCAGTTGTAAGTAAATAAAGTGTGATGATCATCATTATAGAGCATTGCCCCATGAAAATAAATAAAAAAAAGAGGCCAATGAAGCCTAAATAAAAAAAGGGGGCCAAAGAAGCCCATCCAAAAAAAAGAAAAAAAGAAGAAAAGGGGCAATGTTACTATCCTTTTACCACACTTGTGCTTCAGAGTAGCACCATGTTCTTCATATAGAGAGTCTCCTATATTGTCACTTTCATATACTAGTGGGAATTTTCATTATAGAACTTGGCTTGTATATTCCGATGATGGGCTTCCTCAAATGCCCGAGGTCTTCATGAGCAAGCAAGTTGGATGCACACCCACTTAGTTTTCAGTTTGAGCTTTCATACACTTATAACTCTTAGTGCATCCGTTGCATGGAAATCCCTACTCCTCACATTGACATCAATTGATGGGCATCTCCATAGCCCGTTGATTAGCCACGTCGATGTGAGACCTTCTCCTTTTTTGTCTTCTCCACATAACCTCCACCATCATATTCTATTCCACCCATAGTGCTATATCCATGGATCATACTCATGTATTACGTGAGAGTTGAAAAAGTTTGAGAATACTAAAGTATGAAACAATTACTTGGCTAAAACTGGGGTTGTGCATGATTTGAATATTTTGCATGATGAAGATGGAGCATAGCCAGACTATATGATTTTGTAGGGATAACTTTCTTTGGCCATGTTGTTTTGAAAAGACATGATTGCTTTATTAGTACGCTCGAAGTATTATCGTTTTTATGTCAAATGAGAGACTATTGCTTTGAATCACTCGTGTCTTAATATTCATGCCATGATTAGATATTATCAAGATTATGCTAGGTAGCATTCCACATCAAAAATTATCTTTTTTATCATTTACCTACTCGAGGACGAGCAGGAATTAAGCTTGGGGATGTTGATACGTCTTCGTCGTATCTATAATTTTTGATTGTTCCATGCCAATATTATTCAACTTTCATATACTTTTGGCAACTTTTTATACTATTTTTGGGACTAACATATTGATCCAGTGCCCAGTGCCAGTTCCTGTTTGTTGCATGTTTTATGTTTCGCAGAAACCCCATATCAAACAGAGTCCAAACGGGATAAAAACCGACGGAGAATATTTTTGGAATATTTGTGATTTTTGGGAAGAAGAATCAACGCGAGACGGTGCCCGAAGGGGCCACGAGGTAGCGGGGCGCGCCCCTGACCCTCGTGGGCACCCTGTAAGGGAGTTGACGCTCTTATTTTGCCGCAAGAAAGCTAATTTTCGAAGAAAAAATTGTGCGAAGGTTCAATCCAATCGGAGTTACAGACCTCCGGATATATAAGAAACGGTGAAAGGGTTGAATCTGAGAACACAGAAATAGAGAGAGACAGAGAGACAGATCCAATCTCGGAGGGGCTCTCTCCCCTCCCATGCCATGGGAGCCAAGGACCAGAGAGGGAACCCTTCTCCCATCTTGGGAGAAGGTCAAGGAAGAAGAAGAAGGGGCGCTCTCTCGCCCTTGCTTCCGGTGGCGCCGGAGCGCTGCCGGGGGCCATCATCATCACCGCGATCTACACCAACAAATTCACCACCCTCATCACCAACTCTTCCCCCCTCTATGCAGCGGTGTAACCTCTCTTTTACCCGCTGTAATCTCTATTTAAACATGGTGCTCAACGCTATATATTATTTCCCAATGATGTATGGCTATCCTATGATGTTTGAGTAGATCCATTTTGTCCTATGTGTTAATTGATGATCGTGATTTGTTTGAGTTGCATGTTTTATTATTGGTGTTGTCCTATTGTGCTCTCCGTGTCGCGCAAGCGTGAGGTATTCCTGCTGTAGGGTGTTGCAATACGTTCATGTTTCGCTTATAGTGGGTTGCTTGAGTGACAGAAGCATAAACCCGGGTAAGGGGGTTGTTGCGTATGGGATAAAGAGAACTTGATGCTTTAATGCTATGGTTGGGTTTTACCTTAATGATCTTTAGTAGTTGCGGATGCTTGCTAGAGTTCCAATCATAAGTGCATATGATCCAAGAAGAGAAAGTATGTTAGCTTATGCCTCTCCCTCAAAAAAAATTGCAATAGTGATTATCGGTCTAGTTATCGATTGCCTAGGGACAAATAACTTCCTCGTGACAAAAAGCTCTCTACTAAAACGAACTTAGTTGTGTCTTTATCTAAACAGCCCCTAGTTTTTATTTACGTGCTCTTTATATTCTTGCAAACCTATCCAGCAACACCTACAAAGTACTTCTAGTTTCATACTTGTTATAGGTAAAGCTAACGCTAAGCGTGCGTAGAGTTGTATCGGTGGTCGATAGAACTTGAGGGAATATTTGTTCTACCTTAAGCTCCTCGTTGGGTTCGACACTCTTACTTATTGAAAGAGGCTACAATTGATCCCCTATACTTGTGGGTTATGAAGAGGCAGAAGGCTGAGTACGAAAGATGAGACAAGGAGAAGGGCTATGATGGTGGTGAGGGGTCCGGCAAGAAGCACGGTGGCCGTGGAGGTCGCCGCGGTCAGGAGAAGCAACAAGAGAGGCCTGCTCGAGGCCGCGACAAGAAAGTGGGAGATGATGATCATGATGACGACGATGAGTCCAGTGAGCATGAGTTTTAGAAACCCATAGAATCCATGTGCATTGATGGAGATGCCCCATTGCATTCTTCTCACCGCCAGCTTAAACACTATGCGCGCGAGATTAATGCGACGGAGCTGACGATCGATGCCTAGAAGCCACTGAAATGGTCCAACACCCCTATCATTTTTACGCCGAGGATCACCCTGATCGCACAACCGCGGTCGGGTGTTTGCCATTGTTGGTTTCACCAACAATTTGCAACCTCAAGGTGACAAAAATGCTAGTGGACGGTGGGGCTGGTTTGAACTTGATCTCGCCCAAGGTGATCAAGAGGTTGCAAATTTCTGATGGAGATCTCGAAGAAACGGGAACATTTCAAGGGATCAATCCAGGGAGAAGCCAGCCTAAGGGGAAGATCACACTACAAGTCACATTTGGCGGTGAGCTAAACTACAAGACAAAGAAGATCGTTTTTTATGTCGCCAAAATCCCGTTGCCATATAACGGGATCCTTGGCCGTCCAACACTGGCCAAGTTTATGGCAGCGTCACACTACGCCTACAACACGCTGAAGATGCCCGCCCCGATGAGCATCATCACTGTTGACTCTGACAACAAAGATGCACTCATCTGTGCCGACCAACTCTATCGGGAGGCAGTTGTAGCACCTGCCGCCAAAGCACTTGCTCCTGCCACTAGAGCTCCCGAGGGGAAGAACACCGGCAAGACCTCAGGCACCGGCAAGACTTCTGACCCCGGCAAGTCCTCTTGCGCCCACTCTGGCAAGCGTGCCTCCTCGGCGTACTACGTTCCCGTTGAGGACGTGTTAGAGAGCTCCACCGGCAAGAGCAAGAAATCTAAGGCAGCACCACCAGAGACCAAGAAGGTTCCCGTCAAGGAGGACGGCATGGGCGGAGCTTTCACTATAAGCTCCAGCCTCCAGCAAATAGGAAAGCATGCTCGTCACCATACTGCAGGCGAATGTCGATGTGTTTGCATGGCAAGCATTTGCATCCCCGACGTTCCCAGGGAGGTGATTGAGCACCACCTTGCTGTTTGTCCTCATGCGCGGCCCGTCAAGCCGAAGGTCAGGAAGCAAGCTTTGGAGCGGCAAGAGTTTATCATCAAATAGATTAGGAAGTTGGACGCAGTAGGCGTGGTCAGAGGATTGCTCCACCCAACATGGTTTGCCAATCTGGTGGTGGTGCGCAAGGCAAACAGGAAATGGAGGCTGTGCATCGATTATACAGATATCAATAAAGCCTGTCCAAAGGATCCTTTCCCTTTTCCATGCATTGACCAGATCGTGGACTCCACTGCCGGGTGTGACCTGTCGTCGTTCCTTGAGGCCTACTCAGTATACCACCAAATATTTATGACAAAGGAAGATGAAGAGGAGACCGCGTTTATCACCCCATGTGGTACGTATTGTTTTATACGAATGCCTTTCGGGTTAAAAAGCGCTGGTTCGACGATTGCTCGAGCAGTCCAAATTTGTTTTGAACCCCAACTACATAGAAATATGGAAGCTTATATGCATGACATAGTGGTCAAAACCATGGACAAAGCAACACTCGTGCAAGATTTGGAAGAAACATTTGCAAAATTGTGCAAGATCAACCTCAACCTCAACCATGAGAAGTGTGTGTCCGGAGTCCCATCCGGCAAACTTCTCGGGTTCTTTGTGTCTCAGCATGGACTCGAAGCAAATCCTGACAAGATCAAGGCGATTGAGCAGATTGAAGCGCCAAGACGCGTCCAAGATGTGCGTAGGCTTGTTGTGTGCGTTGCTGCTCTAAGTAGGTTCATCTCAAAATCTGCTGAGCGCACCATTCCCTTTTTCAAAATCTTGAAAAAGGTGGGTAAAAGCACAGCTGCTCCCTGGGTGATTTTGGTAATTAATGTCAACATATCTCTTGTTGGACTAATATTTTCATCTAGTATATTTCAGATAAGTTCAACATTGGAATGGCATGGACAAGAGGATGTGGAACCCCTTCAAGATGCTAAGGACACACATTGGCAGAAGCTCAAGACTCTACTTTTTCATTTTAGTGATCCAAGATCACATTGAGTCCATAGGGAAGCCAATACTATTAAAAGGGGATGAGGTGTTGCTTAATGGCTTGCTTGCTCAAAGTTCTGAGTGATATGCTCCAAAGCCCTCAACCACTTTCTCATATCCACATATGTCCTAAACCTAAAAGTCAAACTCGGCCCTCCGGCGCCACCGAGTTCATTTGACATAGCCACTACCAAACCCTAATCAGTTCGGTCTCACTGATGGGATCTCGATCTCATCGAGATGGGCTTGCAAACTCCATGTTGCTTGTTGCAACAAAATCGGTCTCACCGAGTTTGTGCAATCGGTCCCACCAAGTTTGCTTGACCAACTCTCTGTTTGCTTATTACCAAAATCGGTCTCACTGAATTTGTGTAATCGGTCAAACCGAGTTGAGGTGTTACCCTAAACCATTCACATCGATCCCACTGAGTTGACCTTGTCGGTCCCATCGAAAACTCTAAAGTTCACATTTTGACCTGAATCGGTCTGACCGAGTTTCACCATTCGGTCTCACCGTGTGACGCCCCCGATTCAATCGTACACTAATCATGCATGCAAACGTGTACGATCAAGATCAGGGACTCACGGAAAGATATCACAACACAACTCTAAAAACATAAATAAGTCATACAAGCATCATAATACAAGCCAGGGGCCTCGAGGGCTCGAATACAAGTGCTCGATCATAGACGAGTCAGCGGAAGCAACAATATCTGAGTACAGACATAAGTTAAACAAGTTTGCCTTAAGAAGGCTAGCACAAACTGGGATACAGATCGAAAGAGGCGCAGGCCTCCTGCCTGGGATCCTCCTAAACTACTCCTGGTCGTCGTCAGCGGGCTGCACGTAGTAGTAGGCACCTCCGGGGTAGTAGTCCTCGTCGACGGTGGCGTCTCGCTCCTGGTATCCAGCATCTGGTTGCGACAACCAGAAAGAAAGGAAAGGGGAAAAAAGGGGGGAGAAAGCAACCGTGAGTACTCATCCAAAGTACTCGCAAGCAAGGAACTACACTACATATGCATGGGTATATGGGTAAGGAGGCCATATCAGTGGACTGAACTGCAGAATGCCAGAATAAGAGGGGGATAGCTAATCCTGTCGAAGACTACGCTTATGGCAGCCTCCGTCTTGCAGCATGTAGGAGAGAGTAGATTGAAGTCCTCCAAGTAGCATCTTCAAGTAGCATCTCCAAGCAGCATCTCCAAGTAGCATCCGCATAGCATAACCCTACCCGGCGATCCTCCTCTCGTCGCCCTGTAGAAAAGCGATCACCGGGTTGTCTGTGGAACTTGGAAGGGTGTGTTTTATTAAGTATCCGGTTCTAGTTGTCATAAGGTCAAGGTACAACTCCAAGTCGTCCTGTTACCGAAGATCACGGCTATTCAAATAGATTAACTTCCCTGCAGGGGTGCACCACATAACCCAACACGCTTGATCCCATTTGGCCGGACACAATTTCCTGGGTCATGCCCGGCCGCGGAAGATCAACACGTCGCAGCCCCACCTAGGCAAAACAGAGAGGCCAGCACGCCGGTCTAAACCTAAGCGCACAGGGGTCTGGGCCCATCGCCCATAGCACACCTGCACGTTGCGTGGGCGGCCGGAAGTAGACCTAGCCTAGCAGGCGTTCCAGTCCAATCCGGCGCGCGCCGCTCCGTCGCTGACATCTGAAGTGCTTCGGCTGATACCACGACGTCGGGATACCCATAACTACTCCCACGTAGATGGTTAGTGCGTATAGGCTCGTAGCGACTCAGATCAAATACCAAGATCTCGTTAAGCGTGTTAAGTATCCGCGAACACCGAACAGGGCCAGGCCCACTTGTCTCCTAGGTGGTCTCAACCTGCCCTGTCGCTCCACCACAAAGTAACAGTCGAGGGCCGTCGGGAACCCAGGCCCACCTCTACCGGGATGGAGCCACCTGTCCTTTCAGCCCCCTCATCAGAATCACTTGCGGGTACTAAATGAGCTGACCCGACTTTAGTCACCATCTGTATAGTATGTATGTATGTATAGTATATACCCGTGATCACCTCCCAAGTGATCATGGCCCGATAGTATAGCAAGGCAGACTAACAAGAATGTAGGGCCAATGATGATAAACTAGCATCCTATACTAAGCATTTAGGATTGCAGGTAAGGTATCAACAGATGTAGCGACAATGTCAGGCTATGCATCAGAATAGGATTAACGAAAGCAGTAACATGCTACACTACTCTAATGCAAGCAGTATAGAGGAGAATAGGCGATATCTGGTGATCAAGGGGGGGGCTTGCCTGGTTGCTCTGGCAAGAGAGAGGAGTCGTCAACTCCGTAGTCGAACTGGTCAACAGCAGCGTCGGTCTCGTAGTCTACCGGAGAGAAGAGGGGGAAGAAATAATGAATACAGAGCAAACAAAGCATCACAAAATATAACAAGGCAATAGGCGATGTTCGGTGTGCCCTAAGGCGGTAGTAGGTGATACCGGTGAAGGGGGGGGGAAACATCCGGGAAAGTATTCCCGGTGTTTTGTGTTTTCTGACAGATGAACCGGAGGGGGAAAGTTGCGTGTTCGGTATGCTAGGGGTGTGTGGCGGACGAACGGGCTGCGTAACCGGATTCGTCACGTCGTTCTGAGCAACTTTCATGTACAAAGTATTTTCATCCAAGTTACGGTTTATTTTATATTCATTTTTAAAGATTTAATCAACTTATAAATTATTATTATTAATTTAATCCGAAAATGGCATTACTGCATCAGCATGACGCCAGCATGACATCATCAGTCAACAGAGGTGTTGACTGGGTCAAGCTGACATGTGGGTCCCGCATGTCATTGACTGTTTCAGTTAATTAAGTTAATTAGTTAATTAGGTTAATTAATCTTAATTAGTTACTTTAAACAGAATTAGTTAAGTTAATTATTTAGTTAATTAATTAATTAATATTTAATTTTATCTATCTATTTACTTATTTATTTATTTTAATTCCCTTTTTTTATGAAACATTCTGGGGCACGGGCCCCGTTTGTCATAGGGCTAGGGTTAGATTAATTAGGGCCATTAGTGGCTTAACCACGTGGCCACGTCAGCATTTTACGGCGGCTAACCGCCGACGCTAAACAGGGGCGGCAGAGCTCGTCGGCCGGCCATCTCCGGCGACAGCTGGAGCTGTGGGTGGGCTCGGCAGGCGCATCGCGACGACGGGCACCAGATGGTGGCCGTGGGGGCTACTGGAGGTGGGCTGCAGGGGCGCCGGCGTTGAGCGGAGCAGCGCGGGGCTCGGCCTCGCAGCGGGCACGCCGTGCGTAGGGAGCAGGGCGCGGCCACGTGCACGGGCACGGGACGGCACGGGCGTGCAGTGGCCGGACGAGGAGAGGATGGCTCGCGGTGGCCGACGGCGATGCCAACAGCGGCGGTGGTCGCGAGCGCGTGCGCGTGCGTACAGAGACAGGGGGAGGAGGATATGTCGGGGCCTCACCACGGGGCCGTGGGGTCTAGGCAGTGGGGCGTGGGGAGGACGACGGGGACGGGAGGGCAACGGGGAGGCAGTCCGGCGAGTCGGCTGCGCGAGCTCGTGGAGGCCGTTCGGGGAGGACGAGGACGGGTCGGCGATGGTGGCGGGGTCGACTACGGGGGAGAGGTCGAGGCGGCGAGGTCTCCGGGCGGTGGCGGTGCGGCACACAGCGACGGCGCCGATGTCCAAGGGCGTCGGGCTTGTTGCCCCTTCCCGATCCAGATCGGGTCGGGGAAGAGGGGCGAGGGGGAAGGCGAGCCGGAGAGGCGGCGACGAGGAGGACGGCGAGGCGAAGGCGCCGATGCACGCGAGGGGATCGGGCGCGGGGAGATCCTCTCCCCGGCA
>NC_057810.1:342731662-342739879 GCF_018294505.1 Triticum aestivum
GGCGGGTGAGGGAGACGAGGGGGAGGTGGGGATCGTGAGGGGAAAGTGGGGAGGGGGGTCGCTAGGTTTCGGTCGCCCCAGGGGGCTATAGGCACCGGCTGGGCCGGCCTGGTTGGCCCAGAGGCCAGCTGGGCTGTGGCCCAGTGGGGGGGGGGTTCTTTCCCTTTTTTTTCTGTTTCCTTTTCTTCTTTTTTTATTCTATTTCTTTTCAGTTTTCTTTTATTTTAGTTTTATAAAATTTAAAAGCGACAACTAATTTGGTGTTATTAAATAGGTCACAGCCCCAAATATTCTGGCACCTTAAATAAAGTGTTTTGCATGTGCTTATTATTTTAAAATCATTTTAGATAATTGTTTTATCGTTGTTTTAGTTTATTTAGTGCATCTAATCATATTATAAAAATGTGGTTTCACCACCATAATTACTTAGGATTTATTGGTCAACCTTAGAACATTTAATTTTTGACAATTGAAAACTTTTATTATTTGCTTGATTTTGAACTTGAATTCGAACGGGATTTGATGCATCTAGAGGTTAACAACAGTAATCGTGGTGACGTGGCATCGTTAATAGGGAATTACTGTAGTGTAACTATCCGGGCGTCACAAATCTCCTCCACTACAAGAAATCTCGTCCCGAGATTTAAGAGGGGTGTAAGGGGGAAAATTTTGATTACGAAACTAGCGGGTCTTCTCATCCTGGCTTGCTCTTCTCAAAGAGGCCGGTCCAATACATTGATGTCTTCATTTCTCTGCTTTAAGTCATCATGATGAAGTCGGCGTCCTTCCTTCAGGAACTCCATCGTACTTACGAAAGAATAAAGGGTGGGCACTCCGGGAGAACAGACCTCTTCAAGGTCGACTATCTGGTCGGTAATATCGAGGAAGGTGGCGGAAGTAACTCTCGAATTGAAACTTACAAAATAACGAGAGCAAAGTAAGGTGGTATCATGGGAAGTTTCGAGCAGGCAGGCGATCGTTCGATGCCTGGAACAGGGCGTGAAAAGGGGTTCAAAGCAATGGGAATAAGTATTGTGTCTGATACCAGAATTGATGATCTCTCGGAAGGTGGCTCATGAATCACATATGAAGTCAAGCGTGAGGAATAACTCTGACAACAGGGTGTACAGGAGAGTCAGGTTTCGATCCTGTGGAACCGTGGGTTATGGGCCCACCATGTGGTTGAAAGTAGGAAGGGGGCCGACATTTTGCACGGTCATGATAGTAAGGCGTGTCAAAGGGTAGCATGTCAGATATGTCCGCAACAACATCGATACCAAGGGCGAGGGGCGAAGAGAACCATTTCCTGCTCGTTGAACGAGGCGGACCAATAGGCAAAGTTCTCGTCCATCGGTGGCTACCGGAATGTCATCAACAATAGTAACAGGGTTACACCAGACAAGATGGTACACCGAGGTGTTTACATGAGCAGGGATATTACTGCTTATGTTATATAGATCACAAGAAGGTTTAAACAAACCAAGGGAAAGGAAAAGTGATTATTATGTTTAAACAGAACAATGGAAAGGAAAATGTGTTTAAACACATCTTTCAGGGGTAAATCCTTCCCAAGGACAAGCAGAGCATGATATCCATGATAGGATATAACATAGAAAACCCTTCAGGAAAAGGGGAGAGAAATATCATGACATTACCCATACAACAGTGTTAGGATAAATGATAAATAAAATTTAGCATCGTGCTTCAAATGTTCTTATTGAAGATCGGAGTACCACAGACATACTTCGAGATAGCATTGACATGGTCTTCAAGCAAAGGTCGGACTTTAGATACACAAAGGATCCATTAGGAATAACTTGTAGAATACGTCTTACAATTTCCTCCAGGAAGAATGGTTGTCCTTGCAAAAGAAATTATAACGATAGGTCCTCCACCAAGGGGGGGGTGCTAGGCATGACATCATGTTACCGGGTCACGTAGAGATCAATGTTACAACTCTTGGAAATATGTCCCAACCATCATATCTGACCGAGATTCAAATCCGGTTGGTGTCAGGATACCTCAGACTTAGGATACCTGAGAAGAAAAGGTGCAACGCAAATTGACGAGATGACATTGTAAGATTCTCGGGGAAATGAACTATGAAGTGATTTCCGTTAACAAGAGTCCATCATTAACCCAAGGAGAGGACAAGGAGGTGTCTAGTGAACTCAACGGCAATTCACCAAGATTCCCAAAAGATGGATTTCCACCATTAAGTGAACAAGGAGATAACATTTGTCAGATCAAATGATATAAGGAAGTATGCTCGAGGAAAACATACACAATTAAACATTGGTTGAAAGGTGCGCTCGAAATATGGGTTGGGTTGCACGACCAATGTCAGAATGGTGATTCAATTAGCGAAGGACTTAGAATGAACTATCGCCCATTCACTTCAAAGCAATAGGGTTGTTAGAAGTTTTGAATTCACACGTCATAGCTCCATTGTCGGTATTCCGGTTGAAAACAATACGGGGACCAAGGAATGAACGAAGATGGCAAGAAGTATTATGATATCAAGAATTATTAAGAGGTGGTGAAATTCTCCCCACATTCTTGACAAAAAGAGATGGTAATACTACCGAGGTAAGGAAGATCGACTGCTGGGTAGCAGTGATCTCAAGGTTTACACCAAACACGAACAAGTTGTGTTGAACGAAAGGCAATAAAGTGGTCAATGAGAACATGAATCATCAAGGGGCAAGGATGATATTACCCATCATGAATTCAATTGAATTCCTGGAAAAGCTCATAAGGTTGATGATGATCACGACACAATTGTCGAGAGATTTCATGCAGATGTAGTCAATCAGCGACGACATCAAGTCAAAGGAATGATGAAGCAAGAGGTTATTGGAACCACCATTATGACACAAACTCGAAATCAAGTTTGTTGGTCAAGGAGAAATGGTATGACGAGGAAGATCGACGTAAGCTTAGCTCATCGTCGAAACTGGTGCTCCCGGAATAAGGACCAGGTAGCACAGTTAAAATCTGCACGACAAGGATATAGCCAAACAGGCTAGAAATGGCGTGATCGGTTACAAACTCGTACTTAAAGAAGATTATCAAGTGTCGTTGAACCGTAATGCAGACTCGGTTCGGTTATCGGTGTCTTTGAGTGTTTAATAACTCCGAGCCCTAATTGGTGAGTATGTAGTACTTGATGAAGAACTCATAAGAAGTTATGCAGTTCCATGATAATCTCGAGATACCAGGGGGGTAATACTCGACACAAGATCAAAGTAAAGGTTGGACTGGTGTATTGATCCATAGGAGACAATTGTTTTAACTTGTCCGAGAAATGAGATCAAAGAAGAACAATCATGGTCGGAACAACGGTTGCAAGGGATCAATTCACAGATACCATAGGTTAGTTATCAAGGAAATAGTTATTGTTACAAGAAGCTTTCATGATAGGATATATATCGCGTCCATGGGCATGAACACAAGTTCAAGGTCGACTCCCACTTCTCCAATGCATAACCTTTCATTCACTTCTCACGTTCGATGAAGTTGTAGTGTTGAAATTTTGTCTGGTGAAGCACCAGAAGGGTATGACTCGTGAAAACTTTCGGGTTCACACGGTTTAGAGAAGGCGTATGTTCAACCCATAGGGTCTTCTTAGAAACATATACCACAAGTTTCAAGAGTAAATAACACAAACTCGATGGCAGAGCATGGTTGAGAAAAGCAGAGGATACAATTTACCAAAGGCATTATGTATCCGAGGAAAGGCTCACAAGGTTATTGAATATGAAGGGCGTTGTCAGATAAATCCAACAAAGGATCTGGTGGTCCACAAGGGATCTGACGTGAGCATCGGTACTCAACTAGAGGAAGAAGATTGCAAGGAGATCAGATTATAGAAACAACTGGCTAACTCAATTGTCAAATGCAAAGGAATTATGATTTCCAAATCAAGGGATCAAAAGCAATGCTCTGAGTAGGGATGGATAAGTTGAATAGCCTTAGGGTACAATCAATGACAATTGGATTGGTCAAGAACCAATTCCAGTTAAAAGAATGGAAGCTCAGCCGGAAAGGTTATTTATAAGGATCAATGATGATTGCGTGTATTCGCAGAATATTGAGTCAACAGACTCAAAATGATAATGACAAGGAATGTCATTAAGACTACGAGACTTATGGGATTAACCATAATGCAAGCAAGCAAGAATTTCAAGAGCCAAAGGCTCCAGAGGATTTTCGGAAGATCGAATATTATTTTGAAGACTTTCGTGAAACACATGAACAACTGGGGATAAGCGGTTACTCGACAAGTGCGAGAATTATCCATAGGGGTATTCAGGTGACAAGGAATTGCAAGACAGTAGGCACAAGATATTCTCGGATCAATAGAGAGAATTTCGGGGTATCTTGTAATAACAAGATCAACTGAGAATAAAAGTAAGAACGTCAAGTGTATGTATTTATCCATAGGGATATTTCGATGGTAGGGAATTGCAAAGGCAACGGGCACAAAGTCTCAAAAGAGTTTCGGCGAGTAACTTCGAAATCTTCTGGTGTAGCCGGCGATCACCTGGACTGAAGGGGCTCTCCGGGAGAAAGTATTTTCGAGAACCTAAAGTCAGATTTTAGTAAAAATCGTTTAACCCGAATAGAAGAGATGTCAGAGTCCCAGAGCATAGGTCGAGGAATAAAAGATCCTACTACCACCCAATGGCAACGTGGGCCCGTAAGGCACACAACCAAGTTAGTAAAAGTTTTGCAATGACTAGAATCAACTTTGGCCAAGGAGTTGGAAAGGGGGATTCCTACAGGCAGTCGGCTCTGATACCAACTTGTGACGCCCCCGATTCAATCGTACACTAATCATGCATGCAAACGTGTACGATCAAGATCAGGGACTCACGGAAAGATATCACAACACAACTCTAAAAACATAAATAAGTCATACAAGCATCATAATACAAGCCAGGGGCCTCGAGGGCTCGAATACAAGTGCTCGATCATAGACGAGTCAGCGGAAGCAACAATATCTGAGTACAGACATAAGTTAAACAAGTTTTCCTTAAGAAGGCTAGCACAAACTGGGATACAGATCGAAAGAGGCGCAGGCCTCCTGCCTGGGATCCTCCTAAACTACTCCTGGTCGTTGTCAGCGGGCTGCACGTAGTAGTAGGCACCTCCGGGGTAGTAGTCGTCGTCGACGGTGGCGTCTGGCTCCTAGACTCCAGCATCTGGTTGTGACAACCAGAAAGAAAGGAAAGGGGAAAAAAGGGGGGAGAAAGCAACCGTGAGTACTCATCCAAAGTACTCGCAAGCAAGGAACTACACTACATATGCATGGGTATATGGGTAAGGAGGCCATATCAGTGGACTGAACTGCAGAATGCCAGAATAAGAGGGGGATAGCTAATCTTGTCGAAGACTACGCTTCTGGCAGCCTCCGTCTTGCAGCATGTAGGAGAGAGTAGATTGAAGTCCTCCAAGTAGCATCTTCAAGTAGCATCTCCAAGCAGCATCTCCAAGTAGCATCGCATAGCATAACCCTACCCGGCGATCCTCCTCTCGTCGCCCTGTAGAAAAGCGATCACCGGGTTGTCTGTGGAACTTGGAAGGGTGTGTTTTATTAAGTATCCGGTTCTAGTTGTCATAAGGTCAAGGTACAACTCCAAGTCGTCCTGTTACCGAAGATCACAGCTATTCGAATAGATTAACTTCCCTGCAGGGGTGCACCACATAACCCAACACGCTTGATCCCATTTGGCCGGACACACTTTCCTGGGTCATGCCCGGCCGCGGAAGATCAACACGTCGCAGCCCCACCTAGGCAAAACAGAGAGGCCAGCACGCCGGTCTAAACCTAAGCGCACAGGGGTCTGGGCCCATCGCCCATAGCACACCTGCACGTTGCGTGGGCGGCCGGAAGCAGACCTAGCCTAGCAGGCGTTCCAGTCCAATCCGGCGCGCGCCGCTCCGTCGCTGACGTCTGAAGTGCTTCGGCTGATACCACGACGTCGGGATACCCATAACTACTCCCACGTAGATGGTTAGTGCGTATAGGCTCGTAGCCGACTCAGATCAAATACCAAGATCTCGTTAAGCGTGTTAAGTATCCGCGAACGCCGAACAGGGCCAGGCCCACCTATCTCCTAGGTGGTCTCAACCTGCCCTGTCGCTCCGCCACAAAGTAACAGTCGAGGGCCGTCGGGAACCCAGGCCCACCTCTACCGGGATGGAGCCACCTGTCCTGTCAGCCCCCTCGTCAGAATCACTTGCGGGTACTCAATGAGCTGACCCGACTTTAGTCACCATCTGTATAGTATGTATGTATGTATAGTATATACCCGTGATCACCTCCCAAGTGATCACGGCCTGATAGTATAGCAAGGCAGACTGACAAGAATGTAGGGCCAATGATGATAAACTAGCATCCTATACTAAGCATTTAGGATTGCAGGTAAGGTATCAACAGATGTAGCGACAATGTCAGGCTATGCATCAGAATAGGATTAACGAAAGCAGTAACATGCTACACTACTCTAATGCAAGCAGTATAGAGGAGAATAGGCGATATCTGGTGATCAAGGGGGGGGCTTGCCTGGTTGCTCTGGCAAGAGAGAGGAGTCGTCAACTCCGTAGTCGAACTGGTCAACAGCAGCGTCGGTCTCGTAGTCTACCGGAGAGAAGAGGGGGAAGAAATAATGAATACAGAGCAAACAAAGCATCACAAAATATAACAAGGCAATAGGCGATGTTCGGTGTGCCCTAAGGCGGTAGTAGGTGATACCGGTGAAGGGGGGGGGGAAACATCCGGGAAAGTATTCCCGGTGTTTTGTGTTTTCTGACAGATGAACCGGAGGGGGAAAGTTGCGTGTTCGGTATGCTAGGGGTGTGTGGCGGACGAACGGGCTGCGTAACCGGATTCGTCACGTCGTTCTGAGCAACTTTCATGTACAAAGTATTTTCATCCAAGTTACGGTTTATTTTATATTCATTTTTAAAGATTTAATCAACTTATAAATTATTATTATTAATTTAATCCGAAAATGGCATTACTGCATCAGCATGACGCCAGCATGACATCATCAGTCAACAGAGGTGTTGACTGGGTCAAGCTGACATGTGGGTCCCGCATGTCATTGACTGTTTCAGTTAATTAAGTTAATTAGTTAATTAGGTTAATTAATCTTAATTAGTTACTTTAAACAGAATTAGTTAAGTTAATTATTTAGTTAATTAATTAATTAATATTTAATTTTATCTATCTATTTACTTATTTATTTATTTTAATTCCCTTTTTTTATGAAACATTCTGGGGCACGGGCCCCGTTTGTCATAGGGCTAGGGTTAGATTAATTAGGGCCATTAGTGGCTTAACCACGTGGCCACGTCAGCATTTTACGGCGGCTAACCGCCGACGCTAAACAGGGGCGGCAGAGCTCGTCGGCCGGCCATCTCCGGCGACGGCTGGAGCTGTGGGTGGGCTCGGCAGGCGCATCGCGACGACGGGCACCAGATGGTGGCCGTGGGGGCTACTGGAGGTGGGCTGCAGGGGCGCCGGCATTGAGCAGAGCAGCGCGGGGCTCGGCCTCGCAGCGGGCACGCCGTGCGTAGGGAGCAGGGCGCGGCCACGGTGTGTGCACGGGCACGGGACGGCACGGGCGTGCAATGGCCGGACGAGGAGAGGATGGCTCGCGGTGGCCGACGGCGATGCCAACAGCGGCGATGGTCGCGAGCGCGTGCGCGTGCGTACAGAGACAGGGGGAGGAGGATATGTCGGGGCCTCACCACGGGGCCGTGGGGTCTAGGCAGTGGGGCGTGGGGAGGACGACAGGGACGCGAGGGCGACGGGGAGGCAGTCCGGCGAGTCGGCGGCGCGAGCTCATGGAGGCCGTTCGGGGAGGACGAGGACGGGTCGGCGATGGTGGCGGGGTCGACTACGGGGGAGAGGTCGAGGCGACGAGGTCTCCGGGCGGTGGCGGTGCGGCACACAGCGACGGCGCCGATGTCCAAGGGCGTCGGGCTTGTTGCCCCTTCCCGATCCAGATCGGGTCGGGGAAGAGGGGCGAGGGGGAAGGCGAGCCGGAGAGGCGGCGACGAGGAGGACGGCGAGGCGAAGGCGCCGATGCACGCGAGGGGATCGGGCGCGGGGAGATCCTCTCCTCGGCACGATGCGTGCGTGCGTGCTTGTGTGTGTGTGTTGTGTGGTGGCGGCGGGTGAGGGAGACGAGGGGGAGGTGGGGA
>NC_057810.1:342740474-342742234 GCF_018294505.1 Triticum aestivum
TTTTTTTTGTTTCCTTTTCTTCTTTTTTTTATTCTATTTCTTTTCCGTTTTCTTTTATTTTAGTTTTATAAAATTTAAAAGCGACAACTAATTTGGTGTTATTAAATAGGTCACAGCCCCAAATATTCTGGCACCTTAAATAAAGTGTTTTGCATGTGCTTATTATTTTAAAATCATTTTAGATAATTGTTTTATCGTTGTTTTAGTTTATTTAGTGCATCTAATCATATTATAAAAATGTGGTTTCACCACCATAATTACTTAGGATTTATTGGTCAACCTTAGAACATTTAATTTTTGACAATTGAAAACTTTTATTATTTGCTTGATTTTGAATTTGAATTCGAACGGGATTTGATGCATCTAGAGGTTAACAACAGTAATCGTGGTGACGTGGCATCGTTAATAGGGAATTACTGTAGTGTAACTATCCGGGCGTCACACACCGAGTATGGGAATCTGTGTGTAACGGCTAGATATTTTGTGGAGGCTATATATACCCTCCACCCACTCTTCATTCGTGGAGAGAGCCATCAGAACGTGCCTACACTTCCAGCATTCATTTTCTGAGAGAGAACCACCTACTCATGTGTTGAGACCAAGACATTCCATTCCAACCACAAGAATCTTGATCTCAAACCTTCCCCAAGTTGCTTTCCACTCAAATCATCTTTCCACCATAGCCAAATCTATGAGAGAGAGTTGAGTGTTGGGGAGACTATCATTTGAAGCACAAGCTCAAGGAGTTCATCATCAACACACCATCTATTACCTTTTGGAGAGTCGTGTCTCCTAGATTGGTTAGGTGTCCCTTGCGAGCCTCCGTCAAGATTGTGGAGTTGAATCAAGGAGTTTGTAACAGCAAGGAGATCACCTACTTCATGAAGATCTACCTGAGTGAGGCAAGTCCTTCGTGGGCGATAGCCATGGTGGGATAGGAAAGGTTGCTTCTTCGTGGACCCTTCGTGGGTGGAGCCCTCCGTGGACTCACACAACCATTGCCCTTTGTGGGTTGAAGTCTCCACCAACGTGGATGTACGATAGCACCACCTATCGGAATGTCACGGCCGGTTTTTCCGGGTATCAATTTCCAGAAAGAGACCGTCGTGCTCATCAGCCCCAGGATTACTGTTAGCTGATGAGGCTCCAACTTGATACGGAAATTCCAAGCAAATACACAATATGTAGTACAAGACCATTCTGGTCTATGAGTACAACAAATGGTTTCTACTGGTTGATGGCGGAAGCGTGTTGTGAAACATCAGTGTCCATGGAACTCCATTTCCCACGGGAACAGCTGACCAGGTTAACTCCTATCTTTGCGAGGCTGCTATTACAGTTGCATGGGTTCTGGGCTGTCATCACGGTCGCTCCTCTCCGCGCAAGAAATCTGGCCAAGACAATAGCCAGGGACAAGCCAGTGAGTACTTTGAATGTACTCGCAAACATTATGAACACAGGAATAACATAATGATGTGCTAAAGATGTATATGCTCATGACGGCAGTCAAAAAGAAAATAGATGAATCTCTGATGCATGTAAGCAGGTTATTTATGAAAATGCAATAACATAGCAGTATAAAAATTATGAAATACATAACCAATATGCCACAGTCGGGCGTCTGAGCGACACCACATAAAGGGCTTTAAAAGAAATGCCATAGTCGGGCGTCTGAGCGACACCACATAAAGGGCTTTAAAAGAAATGCCACAGTCGGGCGTCTGAGCGACACCACATAAAGGGCTTTAAAAGGAAATGCC
>NC_057810.1:342742918-342796352 GCF_018294505.1 Triticum aestivum
ATGCCACAGTCGGGCGTCTGAGCGACACCACATAAAGGGCTTTAAAAGAAATGCCATAGTCGGGCGTCTGAGCGACACCACATAAAGGGCTTTAAAAGAAATGCCACAGCCGGGCGTCTGAGCGACACCACATAAAGGGCTTTAAAAGAAATGCCACAGTCGGGCGTCTGAGCGACACCACATAAAGGGCTTAGAAAGAAACAATCATAGTGAATATCCCAGAGGTAGAACCATCCCAGAGATACTCGTTGATAACAGTAATATCACGGCTTAGTCAACAATAATAATAATCATAATATTCACAAGTCACAAGTAGTAATTCCCGTTCTGGTTTAACAGTTTCATCTCCGAAGACCGACACTAAGACCGACACTTGACCCATCCCAGACTGTAATCCTTAACCATGGACACGGCTATTCGAATAGATTTAATCTCTGCAGAGGGTGTACTCTTTACCCACGAGTAACGGATTCCATTAGTCCATCGGGACTAATTCCGCGTACGGTCTTTTAAATGAAAACGCACCTGACTTGCACGCACCAGCTTAACTCACACGTGTCTGGAATCACCCACGACACCTGTCAAGAAAACTCTAAGTGGGGAGGCTACAACCTCGATTAGCATGGGATCACAAAATTTATACCGCGCGCAAAACTCGGGAAGCTACCCCCTCGGCTTCAACCGAAAACACCCATGCCCCCTGACCGGATGACTGGCTTTAATCCATGGCCGTGGTACCCTCATCCCGGGCCCTCTGTACGGTGTGTGCTAGAAAGGGGTTGACAAATTACTGAACCGTACTCTACTTGCTGTAGAGACGAGTGGTAGTACAGAACAAGTATGGGGGTTACTGGAACAAGACTCGATCTACGGTCGACTCAGGAGGTTTAAGTATTCCCTGCATGATTAGCATAACGAAAATATTTCAACCAACAGAGTCACCGCTCATATCACCTTACCATGCCATACCAGACATAACCGTCCCGACGGAGATCGGCGACAAACTCATGCCTACCCAAGACAGAGGTTTCCCCGGGTTCCTGCCGGTATGCATGTAAGGCATATGAGGATGATTATCATCACAAGTGTGATCATTTCCAACAGCATGGAAATCACTAACATGCACCCATGCATATGATCATATCACATGAAATAACAAGTTTCTCCAAAGTGAGGTGATGTTATAAACGTGTCATCAAACACATAAAAATATTTATGCCGGGGTTCAGAATGCTTGCCTTCAGGTCATGGAAAGGCAGGGTGCATTTCAAACTCTTGAAACACTTCTCGTCTCTTCAAAAATCCTATTTTTGAAAATATAAATGAATTAACACACAAAATAAAAACAGCACAAAAAGTTGTTTGAAAACTTTTTCAAATAAATCTTAAAATAAACTAGGCAGAATTTGAGAGATGTAGGAAAAAGAATCAATTCATTTGGAGTTATATTTTAAAAGATATAGCCAGTCAAACATTTGGTCAAAATCTGTTTTAAAAAAAAACAGAAAAAGAAAAGGAAAACGCTTCGAACCGGTACGCGTCAAAGACGTACTTCGCAATTACGTTACCACTTAACCCACGTGGACTAGAGCGGGGTCACTGACAGTGGGTCCAAGGGCCCACTGGTCAGGTTTGACCGATCTTCCCCTCCTCCTTCCTCCTCTGGCTGGACAGAGGCGGAGGCTCCGGCGACCAACGCCGGCGAGCGGCGGCTCCTCGCGGCCTCTGTAGGGTGGGGATGGATCCGTCAGACCGGGGTGGTCCTACCGGTAGTCGCAGGGTCAGTGGGGACAGCGTGGGCTGCCGGCGGCGAGCTTCGCGGCGGAGGAAAGCTTCGGGGGGAAGTGGTTTCGGGGTCGCGGTGGTTCCCGATTGAAATTGAGCAGGGGGAAGGGTTCAGGGAGGAAGGGTTCTGGTGGAGAGAGTGGAGAGGGGGAGGCTCTGGTGGTACCGGAGTGGTCGAGATGGCGGCGGCGGCTGTGTTTGCCGGAGAAAAGGAAGACGACGCCTCTGGTCTTTCTACTACCACGGGAGGGTCAGTGAGGGCTTGAGGGAAGTTCCTTCAGGGCTTGACGAGCTCGGGGCTTCCTTTTATAGCGCGACGAGGTCGGTTCCGCGGCGGTGGGGATAAGATCTCCGGCGACCGACGTTCTGTAGCAGCAGGGGGACATGGAGGCGACAAGAGCTAGCCGACGAGCGAGGGGATAAGCTTGCGCTGCTCACAGGGGCAGGTGGCGAGCCGGGGTGGCTTGGGCGGCGCTGGCCTGAGTCAGGGCTGTCGGGCGGCCGTGGCGGCTAGTTCTCGGCTTGCCGGAGACGCAGCGAGGCTCTGCTTGGCGCGTTGTGGTGAGTGGGGAGCATGTTGCGCGCAAGGGGACACGGCGTGCCGGCTGCGGTCGGTCACGGGCTGGGGTGAGTGCGGGGCGTGACGCGGCGGCTCGGGCGCCGCTTGTGCAATATGCGTGCTCTGGGCGCGTCCAGAGCACGCCCGGGAGGTGTTCGACGAAATGCTAGGGTAGCATAGAGTGCTTGAGCAGGGCTGGCAAGTAACAGGACTAGGTTAGAGGTAGAGGGAAACTCCAGGGACAAGGTGGTTTGGTCAGGTGGCCAAGTTCATAATGTAGACTTGAGATCATGCCAACTCAGTCCATGCACTCCAGGTGTTTGTCAAAATGCCAAAGACACCTTGGCTTTTCTTGGAGGAGCCAAATCTTCCAGATCAGTGTCTCCTTGGATGCACAAGAGGGTGGTGAGGTTAGTTTGCAAAAAGGAGAAACTTGCTAGTGCAAGTTTTGAAAAACTACAATTCTGGACAGGATGTGAATGGCATTATTTCATGAACCAAAAATATGCCAATGGTTGCAAGCTCTTGGACTTAGGGGTTTAGCATGGAGGACTACAAGTAGGAGAAAGAATCAAGGGCCAAAGAGCAAGTAATAATATGGTTGTTGTACAAACCATCATGATGAACCAGAATGGAGATGAGGTTGATTCACTCAAAATTTTCAAAGAACATCCCTGGATTTTTGCATATAATGGAATCATATGCTCCTACTAACATCCCATAATTTTGGTGGAAGCTAGAAACAAATATTTAAAAAGGGTTGCAGTGCAAAATTGCCAACTGGACCAGAGAGGAAAAACATGTGTAGCACTCAAAATATGCAATGAATGAACTATATTATTGCATAAAAGTGATTTAGAGGCATCACATGACATCTCCAAATTTTGGTGGAATTTTTAGTTAAGTTAATCAAATGGTTGTAGTACAAAAAGAGCTCCAAACTTAAAACAAGTCATTTTAAAGAATATAGCTCAGGGTGGAATAATTTAATAAATAAACCTACTGATTAGGAAATTGTTTTAATGAGATGGCCTAGAAGTTCAATATGTTTGGAAGGATCAACTTGGGGAAAAATAAATCCTTAATAATAAAAGAAAGGTTTTGAAACCAACAGAAACATTCTTGCAGGCAAAATTTTAAACTCTTGGCAAAATTTTAATAACTAAAACCTGGTTAAATTTTTGGGGTGTTACACGGAACCATGCCAAAAATCTCCGTGTCTCCAATTGCGTTTGCACACTCCAATCCCATCCCCTTACTTTCTTGCAAGTTTTGCATGCTTTACTTTCCGCTGCTCATATACTCTTTGCATGCTTGCTTGAATTGTATTGTGAATGCTTGAAATTGTGCTAATTTCCAACCTAAACTTGAAAAACTTAAAACCTGCTATCTTGGCTTGTTGCGGGTCTAATCACCCCCCCCCTTCTAGACACCTCTTCTCGATCCTTTCAATTGGTATCAGAGCTTTGGTCTCTATTGCTTTGGTTTAATCACCATTGGACGAAGATGGATGAGTCTACGTTACGGAGTCTTAGACATAGAGTGCCTACGCTTGATGGAGAGTTCTATAGTGAGTGGAAAAACGAGATGCTTGGAATTTTTCATGAATATCACTTGAACAAGTACATTACTACTCTTTGTGAACCCCTTGTTGACCCCTTGCATCCTACCCCTGATGAGTCTCTTGACATGATTCGTAATCTTAGAACTATCAATCTTATCACTAGAGGTTTGCCTAGAAATTTGATGAGTCACTTGCCAACTCTTGATTGTGCTTATACTATATGGAGATTTCACGAGGAATGTTTTCTAGACTATTCCTTGAAAAACTTAGATGAGATTCTTCACAAGTCTATTGCTTTGAATAAGATGAATCCAATGATCCTAAGTTTGGAGATTGTTTATTTGAGCTTCATGATCTTATGCGTGCCAAAGGAGATGTTGGAATCATTAGCAATATCATTTCCGAAGCCATTAGAATTCATAGAGATGAGCATTGTCAAAATCATATATCTAATGAATAACTCTCTCTAGGAAATGATTATTTGCAAGACGATGTTGAACATGGATACTATGATGAGGATGATGATAGTGACCTTGATCTTGAAAAGTCTATGAGACACTTTGGTCTTATGGCTAACCTTCGCGGCTACATGCCTGGAGGAAAGGAATGGGTCCGTGATAGTGGATGTACCGATCACATGACCGGAGACAAAGATATCTTTCGTGAGCTTGCTGAAAACGAAGGCCCTCGAAAGTATGTCACCTTTGGTGATAACTCGAAGGGTAAGGTGGTTGGCCTTGGTAAGGTGGCCATCTCACATGACAGCTCTATACAAAATGTTATGCTCGTTGAATCTCTTGACTATAATTTACTCTCTGTATCTAGACTAGCTGACTTTGGTTTCAATGTCTAATTTAATGAAGTAGATTGCCAAGTGTTTCGAAAGAGATAATAATAAAATGGTCTTTACCGGCATGCATGGAGGTGATCTATACATTGTTGATTTGACTAAAAAGGCTCAACCTAGAACTTGCTTAATTGCTAAATCCTCTAAAGGCTGGTTGTGGCATAGACGGTTAGGTCATGTGGGCATGCGAAATCTTGACAAGCTTATTAAAGGTGATCATATCCTTGGTGTTAAAGATGTCATATTTGACAAGGATAGACTTTGCAGTGCTTGTCAAGCAGGAAAACAGGTTGGAGGAAGCCACCTCGTGAAGAACATCATGACCACGAGGAGACCGCTCGAGCTACTTCATATGGATCATTTCGGTCCCAATGCCTACAAGAGTCTCGGTGGTAACTCGTTTGGACTAGTCATTGTTGATGATTTTTCAAGATTTACGTGGGTGTTCTTTCTTGATGATTAATCGCAAGTCCAAAAGATCTTCAAAAACTTAGCTAGGAAGGCCCAAAACCAATTTGAAGTGAAGATCAAGAAGGTTCGCAACGACAACGGAACAGAGTTCAAGAACGCCAATGTGGACACCTTTCTTGACGAAGAAGGGATTTCACATGAGTTCTTGGCTATGTACACACCTCAACAAAATGGATCTGTTCAGAGGAAGAACGGACACTCATCGAAATGGCGAGAATGATAATTGATGAGTACAAGATGCCAAAACACTTTTGGGCGGAAGTGGTTGAGACAGCTTGCCATGCAACTAATCGTCTATATCTTCACAAGCTACTCGGCAAGACAGCATACGAGCTTCTCACCTGCAACAAGCCCCAAGTTGGATACTTTCGGGTATTCGGCTCAAAGTGCTACATTCTTGATAAGCATCGTCGTTCAAAATTTCCTCCTAAATCTCATGAAGGTTTCCTACTCGGTTATGGCTCAAACTCTCACACATACCGTGTCTACAACAATTTCACTCGAAAGGTTGAAGAGACGATAGATGTGAAGTTTGATGAATCTAATGGCTCGCAAGTAGAGCAATTGCCAATTGATGTAGGTGACAAAGATCCTTCAGATCTATACAAGACTTGTCTATTGGCAAGATTCGCCCAACGATGGTGAAGGAGAGTACCTTGTCTGTCCAAGTGGAAGCCTCAACCTCACGGCGAGGTGAATCACAAGTTGACTTGGAGGCATCCACAAGTGGAACGCATCAAGACGATGGAAATGAGGATGTACGACATGATGAACCTCGACGACCTCCTTCTCCACCTCCACGGGAGAACAACAACGCCAACAACAACGAAGAAAGACAAGAGGAAGAACGATACAATTAAGAGGATTTTCCACCCTGACCCAAACAAAAGCTCTCACGAGTTCGAGCAAGATTCTCAAGAGATCATCCCGTCAAACAAATTTTTCATGACATTCAAACCGGGAGAAATACTCGCTCTAAAACTCATTTGGCTAACTTTTGTGAACATTACTTATTCATTTCTAGCATTGAACCTATGAAGGTTGAAGAAGCGTTGGAAGATCCGGATTGGATAAATGCCATGCACAAAGAGCTACACAACTTTGAGAGGAACCAAGTGTGGACGTTGGTTGAAAAGCCTGATGAGAAGCACAATGTCATTGGAACCCAAATGGGTGTTTCGGAACAAGCAAGATGAAGATGGACAAGTTTTACGCAACAAGGTCCGTCTCGTTGCTCGAGGCTACACTCAAGTCGAAGGTATGGACTATGGTGAGACTTATGCCCCCGTTGCTAGACTTGAGTCCATTCGCATCTTACTTTCTTATGCCAATCATCATGGCATTACCTTATATCAAATGGACATCAAAAGTGCTTTTCTAAATGGTGAAATTGAGGAGGAAGTTTATGTTAAACAACCTCCCGTCTTTGTTAATCCTAAGAAAACCGACCATGTTTACAAACTCCACAAAGCTCTTTCTGGACTTAAGCAAGCTCCTATAGCTTGGCACAAATGCTTGACTAAGTTTCTTCTTGAAAAAGGGTTTGAAATTGGCAAAATTGATTCTACACACTTTACTAAACGGGTTGATGGAGAATTATTTGTGTGCCAAATTTATGTTGATGATATCATATTTGGTTCGACTAACCCTCATTTTAGTGAAAAGTTTGGAAATATTATGTCGGAGAAGTTTGAGATGTCTATGATGAGTTAACTCAAGTTCTTTCTTGGTTTGGAAATCAAGCAAACTAAGGAGGGAACCTTTATCTCTCAAACAAAGTACACCAAGGACTTATTCAAGAAGTTCAACATGCAAGAATGCAAAGGTATGAGTACCCCCATGCCTACTAGTGGACATCTTGACTTGACAAAGGATGGCGAACCGGTTGACCAAAAGGTTTACCACTATATGATTGGTTCATTGTTATATCTATGTGCCTCCCGTACCGATATCATCCTAAGTGTGTGCATCTGTGCACCATATCAAGCGGACCCCAAAGAATGACATCTTAAGGCTGTGAAAAGGATAGCGAGATACTTAATTCATACACCAAATTTTGGCATTTGGTATCCTAAGAGGTCTTCCTTTAATCTTGTTGGCTACTCCGATTCGGACTATGCCGGTGACAAGGTTGATAGAAATTCCACTTCGGGTACTTGTCAATTTCTTGGTAGATCTCTTGTGTCTTGGTCCTCCAAGAAACAAAACTCGGTATCCTTATCCACCGCCGAAGCGGAATACATTGCCACCGGTTCATGTTGTGCTCAATTACTTTGGATGACCCAAACTCTTAAAGATTATGGGATATATGTGAAACATGTTCCATTGCTTTGTGACAATGAGAGTGCTATTAAGATTGCTCATAATCCCGTGCAACATTATCGAACTAAGCATATTGAAGTTGTTCATCATTTCATTCGAGATCATGTTGCTAAGGGAGATATCAAACTTCAGCATGTTCGTACCGATAAGCAATTGGTGGATATATTCACCAAACCACTTGATGAGAAAGTGTTTTGCCGTTTGAGAGGTGAATTGAACATAATTGATGCCTCAAACTTGGAGTAGAAACTCCATGTGGCTGCATGCAAGGCATGAGCCTTTCTATGACTAATCCTTGATACTTCTCTTATGATGATGATCATGTGTCTTGGATATTCTTGTACTCTTGCATGCTATCTAACCTTTGTAGGTACTTGGGTAAGCCCAACTCTATGAGATTGCAACTCAGTCACATTCTTATCAATCTCTAGATCTCCAAGTCTCTACAAAATGGTGATTGAAAACAAGGAAGCATGAATCCTTTCAATATATCCTTTGACAATTTCTTTATATCAAATTTCATGATTGTCATTTTGGATACACAAGTGCTCTTCCTTGCAAAACTAACCCATGTAGGTAGATGAGCTCAATTACAAGTGGTGCTCCCAACTCTTGATGAGCTACATCAACCTTGAGCATCCCACACAAGTTCAACTACATGGTTAAGATCAACACCACCACCAAAGGTATTTCATTCCATCTTAGAGAAGCTTTACCCCAAGACATGGGTCAAAGCAACTCAAGAAGATGATAATACATCAAAATGCTTAAACGAAAAATGTCAACCCCATTTTGAGCTTAAACGATGAGTATGAGCTATGATCAAGTGTCTTCACTTGACTCCTAAGTCAATATACTCTAACATAGGTGACTTTGTCGCCGACCAATTCTAGATGAAGTTCTCTATTGTTTCTCTGTGTTCTTGCATTTGTATTTTGCTTGCTAGTTCCCCTTTCAAAAAAATCATCTAGATTTCTTTTCTTTTGTTTTCTCTGTTGTGCTCTGCATTCCCTGCATCCAATTCCTTGCAAATCCTTCAGTTAATTCCTTGCAAATCCTTGTGAGATCTTATTTTCCTAAGTGAGCTAAGGTGACAAGTGTTTTCTCTCTAGATTGAACTCGGCCTCACCAATTCGTTTACTTCGGCTAAACCAAACCATCTCAGTGCCACCGAAATTAACAACTCGGTGTTACCGATTTCAATGCTAAGAAAAATACTGTGTCATTTGCATCCTGCATATTTGTTCCACCTCCACTCAATGATACTTGTCCTCTACTAGCATCCTATTACATGTTGCTTTATAAAGTGACTTAAGGACCAAACCTACTTGACTCAGGCTCTAGAAGTCCCTTCTTGGAAATTGATGTCAAAGGGGGGGGAGAGCACATCAAAGCTTATCACATAAGAGAGAATGCTAAAGCCTCTCATAATGCTTCTTATTCTTAAGAGGAAAGTTATCTCATGTCTTCAAGAGGGGAAAGACATGATAGTATGTGTTGTGATCATTTTGATCTGATTTTCTTGTTTGCTCTGATTTTCTATTACCCTATCTTCTCCCATTATCCAATGTCAGATTCAGGGGGAGAAAGACACCTAAGGGAAGAAAATCTTTCGAATTCATTGCATATCTTTATCCTTGGGGACATGTCTATCACAAACTAGAGTACCTAGTACTCACTCTCAACATGTCATCCCAATCTTGATTTTCTTGTGATCTCCTGTTTTTGCTCTGTATAGTAGATGTTCTTGTGTTATCTAACCTTGTTTACTCATGTTCATCTCTTCCAAAGATAGTTCAAGACCACAAGGTAAGTATATGCATCACACTCATGTGCATGAAGATTTCTTGCTGAGGTATATATTTGTTTGCAAGAGAGACTTATGATCATGAAGGTATATTTCCAGTATCTACACCATTTGCTCTGATGCATATAGCCAAGACACAAGTAACTCATTGCTTGCTCTATCATGTTTATGCATTCTATACTCTTATGATCTATCTTCACATGATTGCATACATGTAGGGTGAGCTAATGCATGCTGCATGTCCTTCCAATGCTTTACTTGCTATTTTCTTCATATCTCTAAAGCTTTGATGTATGTTGTCATCAATTACCAAAAAAGGGAGAGATTGAAAGCACAAATGCTCCCTGGGTGATTTTGGTAATTAATGTCAACATATCTCTTGTTGGACTAATATTTTCATCTAGTATATTTCAGATAAGTTCAACATTGTAGTGACATGGACAAGAGGATGTGGAACCCCTTCAAGATGCTAAGGACAAACATTGGCAGAAGCTCAAGACTCTAATTTTTTATTTTAGTGATCCAAGATCACATTGAGTCCATAAGGAAGCCAATACTATTAAAAGGGGATGAGGAGTTGCTTAATGGCTTGCTTGCTCAAAGTGCTTAGTGATATGCTCCAAAGCCCTCAACCACTTTCTCATATCCACATATGTCCTAAACCTAAAAGTCAAACTCGGCCCCACTGATTTGATCTATATGGCGCCACTGAGTTCATTTTGACATAGCCACCGCCAAACCCTAATCAGTTCGGTCTCACCAATGGGATCTCGGTCTCAGCAAGATGGGCTTGCAAACTCCCTGTTGCTTGTTGCAACAAAATCGGTCTCACCGAGTTTATGCAATCGGTCCCACTGAGTTTGCTTGACCAATTCTTTGTTTGCTTATTACCAAAATCGGTCTCACGGAGTTTGTGTAATCGGTCAAACCGAGTTGAGGTTTTACCCTAACCCTTGCACATCAGTGCCACCGAGTTGACCTTATCGGTCCCACCAAAAACTCTAACGTTCACATTTTGACATGAATCGCTCTGACCGAGTTTCACCATTCGGTCTCACTGAGTTTGGGAATCTGTGTGTAATGGCTAGATTTTGTGTGGAGGCTATATATACCCCTCCACCCACTCTTCATTCGTAGAGAGAGCCATTAGAGTGGGCCTACACTTCCAACATTCATTTTTTGAGAGAGAACCACCTACTCATGTGTTGTGACCAAGACATTCCATTCCAACCACAAGAATCTTGATCTCTAGCCTTCCCCAAGTTGCTTTCCACTCAAATCATCTTTCTACCATAGCCAAATCTATGAGAGAGAGTTGAGTGTTTGGGAGACTATCATTTGAAGCACAAGAGCAAGGAGTTCATCATCAACACACCATATATTACCTTTCGGAGAGTGGTGTCTCCAAGATTGGTTAGGTGTCACTTGGGAGCCTCCGTCGAGATTGTGGAGTTGAACCAAGGAATTTGTAAGGGCAAGGATATGGCCTACTTCGTGAAAATCTACCCCAGTGAGGCAAGTCCTTCATGGGCGATGGCCATGGTAGGATAGACAAGGTTGCTGTCAGATTACCGGTTCCGCAAACCCTTGAAAGGTTCAAACTCTGGGGTGCATGCGGAGATCTCAACCTACCCAGCCTGCCTACTCGGAATCCTCCTAAACCTAGCACGACTGGCTCAAAGATACAAAGAGACACAATGGTTTATCCTGGTTCAGTCCACCTTGCGGTGTAATACACTACTCCAGCGTTTTGGTGGATTGACTCGAAGGGCCGAGGATGAACTAGTACAGTGGATGAACTGGCCTCAGGAGGTGAGGTGTTCCTGAGCTCATGAGAGCTGGTGAGGTGGCCGGGTGAGAGTGGATCTCTTCCCCTCGCTCTGAACTTGATTCAATCCCCCTCTATGGTGGCGGCTAAGTCCTATTTATAGTGGCCTTGGTCCTCTTCCCAAATGTTGGCGGGAAGGGGTCCCACAACAGCCGGATTTGAAAGGGGACAAGTGGTACAGCTTATCCTGACTAAAGTGGTCTTCACCTGCAAAAAGCCCCTGTCGGCATTCTGGGAACGGGGGTCCCCAGACTTGCCTGCCTGCGACCCGCGGCATGGCTCCACCAGTGGCCTGGTGCGGCCCATCTTCATCAGCTAACACTAAAGACCCTCGCGAGGGGCCGAAATTCATGGGGCGAACGCCTCAAGGCCTCCTCAGGAGCGGCCTGACCAGGCAGACTCGCGAGGGGGTGGAGAGATCAAGGCAAGGGGTACCTCACGAGGTGCCCATGATGCAAGCCATGACGACCAAGGCCAGGTGGGCGCCAGGCAGGCGTCACCCCATGTAGTGTCCTCGTTTCCCCTTTGGTGCTAAGGGGGAAAGCGCAGGCGCGGAGTACCGAGGCATCAGACAAAGGTTTCCATATCGATGCAACAAGACCATGACCGGAAGGACGGCAGGACGGAGGTCATCGTGGAGCCCAAGGCGGCGTCACCACCAGCGCCTTTGGCAGGCAAAGACCACCTTTAGTTAGGATAGCTTGTACTAGTTGTCCCCTTTTAAAATGGACGTTGTTGGATCCCTTCCCGCTCAATATTTGGGTAGAGGATCAGGGCCTCTATAAATAGGGCTAGCCACCACAGTAGGAGGGGCATCTCATTTGGAGACGGACCAACTCCTGCCCAAGAAAACCACCAAGCACAAGAACCCCTCTCCTCGCGAGGCTGTTCTTCACTTGTACTGTTCATAATCAGCCCAAGAGGCAATCCACCACTACGCACATAGGAGTAGGGTATTACACCACAACGGTGGCCCAAACCTGTATAAATCTTGTGTCTCTTGTGTTGTTCATCTAGCTAGCTTAGAGATCGCCGCGAGGCTGAGGGCGTGTTTCGGTAGGGGGAAATCTTTATGCGCACCCAGTGTTAGAACCTTAAGGGTTTTGCCAGAACCTGATATCCGACATTTGGCGCGCCAGGTAGGGGGTGCACCGGAGCTCTTCCTTTCGTCGACCCGCTCTCCACCAACACCGCGCTTCGCCTTCATGGTGGACATTGCGCTTCTGGATCCGGCGGTCGGTGCCAGCGCTGGGGCCAGGGTGCTCCGAGCCTTGGCCCCCGCCATATGGCAGGTGCAGTGGCCGCAGAAGTTCAAGCCAGAGATGCCGCCGCGCTACGACAGCACAACGGACCCGCTGGTTTTCCTGCTGGCATACGAGGAGGTCATCCTCAAGGCCGGAGGTGACGACAAGGTCATGGCCAACTGGCTTCCCATGGCCCTCACTGGCGTCCCGTGCTCTTGGTTGCTCAACCTGTGGGCGTCTTCTGTGGCCTCCTGGGAGGAACTGCGCGACCTCTTCCTCAACCACTACGCAGCGCCGGCGCCCCCGGTCGTCGCAGCACTCCTAGGCGGCTCACAGGTGCTACCCTCAGACCGCCACGCCAAGTCGTTCTTTCGCCAGATCGGCGTCGCCCTCACACGGCAAGGAGCTCCCCCGGGTTGGGTGGCGCCCAAGGCCGACCTGACCTTCAACTCGGAGGATCACCCTGTCAACACCGCCTGCTCAGGCGCGCTCCCAATGCTTAGGCGTGGCCATCACCAAAACCCTCATCGACAGCGGCGCCGGCCTCAATGTGCTCTCGGTGGAGGCCTTCAGCCTCCTCCATCTACCGTTGGAACAACTCCGACCCAGCATGCCCTTCTCGGGCGTCGGAGGTGGTTCCTCCAGTTCCCTGGGGCAGATCCGCCTCCCTGTGACCTTCGGCACCCACGACAACTACCGCACGGAGCTGGTCAACTTCGACATTGCCCACATCAGCCTCCCGTACAACTCCATCCTCGGGTACCCTGCCTTGGCTCAGTTCATGGCAGCAACCAATCTGGCCTACTACCTCATGAAGATGCCCGGGAGCAGTGGCGTCCTCATCGTAGATGGAGATACGAAGGAGGCTCTGCTGGCGCTCAAGTTGGCCCTCAAGGCCGCCACGGTGGCGCAGCTCGCCGGTGCGGACGCCTCCAAGGCCGGCGCGGACACTTGCATGCCGTTCGGGTTGCGCAACACGGGCTCGACCTTCTAGCGGCTGATGCACATTGCCTTAGGCCGGCAGCTCGGGAAAAACGCCAAGGCCTATGTCGACGACATTGTGGTGAAATCTCGGCAGACAAGGATCTTGATCCAGGATTTGGAGGAGACCTTCGCGAGTCTTCGCCAGGTAGACCTGTGACTCAACTCGGAGAAGTGCGTGTTCGGCGTCCCTTCCGGCAAGCTGCTGGGCTTCCTCGTGTCCCACAAGGGGATCGAGGCCAACCCAGAGAAGGTCAAGACAATTGAAGACATGAGTCCACCGCAAACCCTCAGAGAAATGCAAAAGCTCGCCGGCCGCATGACTGTGTTAGGACGCTTCATCTCAAAGATGGGGGAGCGCGCCCTGCCGTTCTTCAAGCTGATGAAGAAGAAGGGTCCGTTTGAGTAGACACAGGAGGCCGACCAAGCGTTTCAAGACCTCAAGAAATATCTGACAAGCCCTCCCGTGATGGTGGCGCCGCGCCCCCTCGAGTCCCTGGTGCTCTACCTCACCGCCACTCCCTACTCTGCCAGCACAGCCCTGGTGGCGGTTCGGGAGGAACGCCAGGCTAAAGCCGCATCCCACCCAGCCACGGCCTCAGCCGGGGTGACACAAAACCAGGAAGGCCTCGCGAGGACCACGACAGTGGTAGTAGGGGGCCAAGCTCAGTAGGAAGACGCACCCAGGGCTGAAGAGTTTGCACCAAGCAACCAGGCGCTGGGGGCTCTGTCGCCTCAGAAAGCGCCCCAACATCTAGAAGACACAGGCCACGTCAGCACACCCACCCTCGTCGAGAATCCGGTGTACTTTGTCAGCACGGTGTTGCGGGATGCAAGGGCACGGTACCCATGCCTCAGAAGCTCTCACTCGCGCTCATGGTGGCCTCACGTAAGCTGCGGCACTACTTTCAAGACCACCCCATCAAGGTCGTCTTGGCCTACCCATTGGAAAGTGTACTCAGGAGCCCCAACTCTGCTCGAAGGGTCGCCGAATGGAACATTGAGCTGCAGGCGTTTTAGTTGGAGTTCAGCACAACCAGGGTCGTCCAGGGAGCCGCGCTTGCTGATTTCATGGCAGAATGGACGGAGGCACCAGGGCTCAAGGCAGGCGAGGATCGGTCACTCTCCCCAGGAAGTGAGGCACCAGATGGCTGGGTCATGTACTTCGACGTTGCATTCTCGCAGCAGGGCGCAGGGGCTGGTGCAGTGCTTATATCCCCCACTCAGGACAAGCTCTACTACACTGTACAGCTCTGTTTCTAGCGGGGCGAGAAGGTCTCCAACAACATAGAGGATTATGAGGGCCTCATAGCAGGCCTGAAAGCTGCAGCAGCACTGGGGGTAAAGCGCCTCGTCATCAAGGGCGATTCAAAACTCCTCGTCAACTTCTACAAAAGGTGTATGAGCCGAAGGACGAGCACATGGAGGCATATCTTGCGGAAGTACGCAAGATGGAGAAGCATTTCTGGGGGCTTGAGTTGCAGCAAGTGCCCCGCGGCACCAACCAAGAGGCTGATGACATCGCCAAGAGGGCATCCAGATGGCTGCCTCAGGAGCCTGGCATTTTTGAGGAACGACTCTTCAAGCCTTCGGTGGAACCATCACTTTCAAGCACGACATAGCCTCGGGAAGAACGCCCTCAGCCACCTGCCACAGGACCCCCGGCATGTGGCCCGACCTCGGGAGCGCGCCTACTCTTGGCGCTGGAGCCTCAGGAGGGATGCTGGACCAAGGAATTCAGGTACTACCTGATGCAAGGAATGCTGCCAGAGAAAGAGGAGGACGCGGAGCGCGTGGCCCGGTAGGCCACAACGTACTGCATCCAAGACGGTGAGTTATACCTGAAGTGGCCAAATGACGTTTCCCTATGTTGCATCTCCAGGGAGCGGGGGAAGGAGCTACTGGCCGACATACATGGTGGAGACTGCGGACACCACTTGTCGTCACGGACCCTCGTCGGCAAGGCATTTCGCAGCGGATTCTACTGGCCTACGGCACTCAACAACACGACCGAGCTGGTGAAGTCCTACGAAGCCTTCCAATTCCACGCCAGGCAAATCCATCAGCCGGCTCAGGGCCTGCAGACCATCCCGCTCTCATGGTCGTTTGCGGTCTGGGGGCTGGATATCTTGGGCCCATTCCCTCGACTGCCTGGGGGCTACCGCTACCTCTACATCGCCATCGACAAGTTCACCATGTGGGTGGAGGTGGAAGCCGCTCGCACCATCCCAGTTGGCTCCGCAGTCAAGTTCATCAAAGGCCTCGTGAGCCAATTTGGGGTCCCTAACCGCATCATCACCGACAACGGTTCGTAGTTCACCCGTAATCTCTTCCAAACGTATTGTGCTAACATTGGAACACAGATATGCTACGCTTCGGTGGCGCACCCCCGGAGCAACGGCCAGGCCGAACGCGCCAACACGGAGGTCCTGAGGGGCCTCAACACCAGGACCTTCAAGAAAAAGCTGGAGGCCTGCGGCAGGGGCTGCCACGACGAGCTCTAGTCTGTGTTGTGGTCCATCGGCACTACCGCCCCCAAGCCAACAGGCGAGACCCCATTCTTCCTCGTCAATGGAGCGGAAGCGGTTCTCCATCACGAGGTCAGGCGTCACTCCGCGTGGGTCTTGGCATTTGATGAGGCACAGTAGGACGCCATTGTCGGATATCGGGTTCCGGCAAAACCCTTAAGGTTCGAACTCTGGGGTGCGCACGAAGATCTTCTCCCTACCGAAACACACCCTCAGCCTCGCCGCGATTCTAAGCTAGATCGATGAGCAGCACAAGAGACACGAGGTTTATACTGGTTCGGGCCACCGTTGAGGTGTAATACCCTAATCCAGTGTGTGGTGTGGTGGATTGCCTCTTGGGCTGATAATGAACAGTACAGAGGAAGAACTGCCTCACGAGGAGAGGTGTTCTTGTGGTGGTGTCGATGAACTTAACTTGGCTCTGGATGAGATGCCTTCTACTGTGGTGGCTAGCCCTATTTATAGAGGCCCTGGTCCTCTTCCCAAATATTGAGCGGGAACGGATCCAACAACGGACACTTTGAAAGGGGACAACTAGTACAAGCTATCCTGACTAAAGGTGGTCTCTGACTGCCAAAGGAGCTGGTGATAACACCGTCTTGGGCTCCGCGGTGACCTCTGTCCTACCGTCCTGCTGGTCTTGGTCTCGTTGCACCGATAAGGAAACCTTTGCCTGATGCCTTGGTACTCCGCGCCTGCGCTTGCCCCCTTTGCACCAAAGAGGAAACGAGGACGCTGCGCAGGCTGGCGCCCGCCTGGCGCTCACCTAGTCTTAATCTTCATGGCTTGCGTCATGAGCACCTCGCCAGATACCCCTTGCCTTGATCTCTCCGCCTCCTCGCGAGCCTGCCTGGCGAGGCCACCCCTGAGGAAGCCTTGCGTCGTCCGCCCCGCGAGGGTCTTGAGTGTTCGTCGGTGAAGATGGGCCGTACTGGGCCACTGGTTGAGCCACTCTGCAGGCCGCAGGCAGGCAAGTCTGGGGACCCCCGTTCCCAGAACACCGACAGTAGCCCCCGGGCCCAAGGGATCCTCGGATTTTTCTTAGCAGCAAAGCCAAAGGGCAAGTGCGGAGCACCGCGGGCCCCAACAGCCCGCGGCCTTGGTCGCCGCGTGGCGATTGATTGGACGTGGGCGTCTCCGCTTCCCCATGCTGCCTGGGCAACTGCCCAATTTGACGAGTCCCTGCTGCATGCAAAAAGGGTCATGATTACCTGTGATCATGGAGGTCGACGGTTGGCCTCGCTTGGGCTATAAATGGGGAGGGGCGAAAGCCCCCGTTGCCCATCTCCTCTCGTCCCACCTTCTTCTTCTCCTTCCTCGCTCCTGTTGCTTGCCGCCCCCATGGTGCCCGTGAAGAGGTTCTCAGCCGCGGAGAAGGGGAAGGCTCGCTAGGAAGGGCCTGGCCCTTCTCGGCCCAAGCGCGGCCATGGTCGTCCTCGCAAGCATCCGGCGACCCCCGCAGTCGCCCCTCGTGGTCGAGGCGGTGGCCCTTCACGCAGTGGTGTCGCCCATGTCGAGGTAGTCCAGTTGGTGAGGGAAGGCGTGCTGTGTCTACGCGGCCTCCACGGCCGCGCTTCCACTCGTCAGAGGTGCTGCCGGAGTTCGTTGTGTGGTCGGACACCGGTAATTGGCTCCATCTCCCTTGCTTCTTTGCCGGGGAACTGCCAGCTACTGGCTCTGGCGGACTCTGGTTGCAACCGAACCGCAGCTGCAGCAGGGCCTCCTGGGTCGCGGTGGAGATCTCTGTCGCTGGAAATGTGGCCCTGGCCCGGGGCTGGCAGACGTTTGCCCACGCGCGTGGCCTGGGCAGGCGGTTCACTCTCCACTTCAAGTACGACGGTGACGCAACCCTCTATGTGAGGGTGTTCGGAGAAGATGGCTGCCGTGTTGGGTGCTACCCTAAAGACGATGACGGCGACGAGGTGCTCGGCCTTGGCGACGGCCTTGACGAGGGCGGAGGCGAACATGCACCCAGTGGCGACAGCAGCTCGTCGAGCTTCAGCGGCTCCTCCTCCGGCGACAACTCCTCTAGCGGTGGCCGTGAGCAGCCATCACGCCACCGCACCCGCTTCGAGGGCCGTAGCGGGTCGTCCCGTTGCCGGGCCCCGGTGAAGCGTGAGGTGGAGTCTCATTGAGCTCGAGAGGACGACGCAGATCCCTCCTTGCAAGCTGTCGCAAGGCGCGCACTATTTTTATTTTGTGTTCCTCCTTTTCCTGCATCGAGAGAGAGAAGTATGGAGCCCTGTGGGGGTGTGCAACAAACTATGATCCCCTAATTATCGTACTACATTTATTGTTCATGTGCTGTGTTATGGTGTCATTGTTATGTGTTTGCGCGTAGGAACAACTTAGCTCGGGATGCTTGCAGTAGTTTCCGCCTCGCGAGGGGCCTGCTGGAGCCTCGCCGGGCACTTTAAGAGCTACAAAAACCTATTGGGAGAATCATTTCTGAACCTTGGTCGCGGGGGTTGCTGGTTATGGCCCGGTACTTTGTGTCGCGATGCCCGAGGGGCATGGACCGGGACGGGTGCTCCCGCTGTGAACTTGAAAGAGAGAGCCTCGCGAAAATCAAGAGAGGAAGGGCTCATGAGGGCACCCGCGCAGCCCCCTCGCGAGCTTTGCGAGAGAGAGAGCGAGCGAGACAAAAGTCGAAAATAGAGAACAGGGGCAGAAGACGGCAAATAACACTAGAAGCAACTTCGATAAAAGGTTCGAACAAGGGAGAACAAGCCAACTGCGGAAAGCAAATGAAAAGCCGAGTCCGGCACCTAATCTAGTCTTCGATGTCTTCACACCAGCACAGAGCTAAGTGCTGCCACTAGGCGTGGGCGGGAGCCCCCGAGTCCCGAGGGCGGCACTTCTGACACTCTAGAGTGTGTACAACCCCAACTCATTACTACGTGAGAGTGTCACAGGCGGCGAGCTTCACAGGCATTGGGCCTTCTTCATAGGCACCGGTGTCACATCCCTAGCTTCGAGTAATGCACTAGGCTAGACCTCTTGCTGCATCATGTTTAAATTCAAATGAAATTTGAATTGAGGAATTTTCAAAGCCTCAGAAACCTCTAAAAATAACCAACAATTAAATCTTCTCAAATGTGTCCAAGAAAATGTTCCTGATATCCTCTGGAAATATTGGCAAGAGGTAAAATCCAAACCAATATTTTTGGTGTCTCAGAAACATTTAATTTGGGCATTTGAATTAAATCAATAATTATTTGAATTGGATTTATATCTACTATTAAATAAATATAGGTCCAATAATTCTGAAATATTTTTGTGGAGCATTGTTTTAATTCTTTTAGCTCCCAAAAATATTGTCAGAAGCAAAATAAATTGAATTGGTTTCAAAACCAAATTCAAAACAAACCTGCAAAATAGAAAACAGAGTTAAAACAAAACAGAGAGAAAAAAATAATAATAAAAAGAGTAAAGCCTACCTGGCCTCACCCGCGCAGCCCACCAGCCGGCCCAGTTCCCCCCCTGGCCGGCCCAGCCCGCCAGCGCCTCCCTGTCATCTTCCTCCTCGGGACAGTAGGACAGAGGCGCGTGGCCGGAGCGCGCGCGCACGCGCCCGAGCCACCTCCTACTTGCCGCCCCGCCCCGGATCGGCTAAGGATGCCACGCACCCCCTCAGGCCTCTCTCAACTCCCTCCCGTGCTCATCCCCTCCTCCTGCTCTCCCTCTCGCTCCGCACCTCGGACCCGAGCGGAGCCGCCGCCACCGACGCCGATTGCCGCAGCCACCGTGCTCCCCACGCCTCACCGACGCCCCAGGGAGCTCCGCCTCGACCCCCTCCTTCCTCCCCACCGACCCACGGCCCTCCGGAAGCCCTGCAACGCCGTCACCATCGCCGTTCCGTCGCCGGCCACCGAAGCTCCCCTCCGTCGATTCGCCGGACCCCGTGCCTCCCCTGCCTCGCCAGCAGCACCAGAAGAACCGCGGTGAGCCCTCGACCCGATTCCCCCTCTCCCCGTGCCCCACCTCCCTCTCTAGCTAGCCCCACCACTTTGCCCGAGAATCTCTCGCCGCCGGCCATGGCGTGGCCGTGGCCACAGCCACCCCAGCTCGTATCCGAGGCCACGGTCGTGCTCATCGTGATCTCGGGAGTCCGTAGCACGCCCCAGCCCCTCCTGCCGTGCTCCCTAACCCCGACCCCAGGATTGCCCGAGCTGCTGCCGCCGCCAAACCTCGTCGCCGACCACTTTTCCGGCCACCCCAGCCTCCGCCACCGCCACCGTTGGATGCGCCACTCCACCCTCTCCCCGTAGCTGCTCACTGCGCGCCAAAAGAGCCCCTGTAGTTGGTTTCCGACGCGCACCACCGCGTCTGGCCTCGCCGGCGTCAAGCCGCCGGTGGGTCTGACCACGTTGACCACGGCGGGACCCCCCCCCCTTTCTGGGTCGATGACAGGTGGGGCCAGCCCCCCCTGTTAATTAGTTTAGTTATTTTATTTTAACTACCCCCTCTGCTGACACTGACAGGTGGGCCCCCGCCATCAGGTGATTAGCTTAAGCTAATCACCACCTAATCTAACCCCAGAGCCACTGACATGTGGGCCCTAGTGCCCTAATCCTTAATTAAACTAAAATAAACCCCCCCTGTTTAACCTGTGACGCTGACATATGGGTCCCACAGGTCAGGTTTGACCCGGGGCAGCCCTGTTGACTTGCTGATGCAAGCATGATGCAGTGCTGATGTCATAATTAATTTTCTGGAATTATTTTAATTCTAAATAATCAGAAAATTTCAGAAAATAGCTAAAACTTCAATAAATCATAGAAAATTAACCGTAACTCCAAATGAAATAAATTATATATGAAAAATTATCAGAAAAATTCAAGGAATCCATCTGTACCATTTTCATGCATGTTAGAACAACTTATAGCTGCTGTTTAGCACAAATCAATTAAAGGGCATTTAAATAATCACATATGGAGTTTGAATTTGAATCTTGTATTCAAACCAACTTCATTTAACTTGTTGCTAGATGCATTAGCCCAAAACACATTCATTTTGCTATGTCATGATCATGCATCATATTGTGCATTGCATTGATTGTGTTCCCTTCTGTGTTGCCGGTATTTAACCCCTCTCGATAGACGTGATACCGATGATGTGATCGTTGACACTGATGAAGACTCAATGTTATCTTCAAAAGTGCCAGGCAAGCAAAACCCCCTTGTTCATTCCGATACAATCCTACTCTCTTGCTCCTGCTCCCTTTTACTGCATTAGGACAACACCGATTCATCTGTTACTTGCTGCGGTAGCTGAACCCCTTTATCCTTTGCATGACCTGTCATTGCCACAGTAAATAGATGAAACCCACTAGCATGAGTAGGAGTTGTTTGAGCCCTGATGTGCCTACTCATTCATGCTTGTTTGTCATGCCTGCTACTGCTTAGAGTTGAGTCAGGTCTGATTCATCGAGGATGAATCAGAGGTGTGTGAACATGTCCTACTGTGTGTGAGCTAAGTGTGTGAACACGATTTGGTAAAAGGTGTCGGTGAGAGGCCATGTAGGAGTATATGGTGGGTTGTCTCATTGAAGCCGTCCTTAGGAACTGAGTTCTGTGTTTGTGATCCATGATTCAGCTACTACCATGCATTGGGCCCTGAAATATGACCCCGCTCGACTTCTTATTCACCCTTGTCCTCTGTCCAGGAGTTGCAAGTAGTTTCTGGTGTTTGTAGTATGCTGGAGGCCGTGGACAGCGCTGACCGTAGGGGTGGGCTGTGATGCGGTAGGCACGTGGCCGGGTATACCGGGCGCCCGTTTGGTGTCACGGAACCCTGTTCACATCGTTTGGGGCTGTGAGCGAAACTCCGGCCGGATCTCCTCATGGATGGAACCCGAATAGGCGATAAACCTGGACTAGAGACTTGAGTGTTTAGGTAGGTCGTGGTCTACACCCACGTCGGCTTTCGCTTGAAGTCTGCCGAGCACATGTCGTGTGCAGACGCTAAGTGGTGGAAACATGTATGAAGAAGTACACCCCTGCAGGGTTAATATCATCTATTCGAATAGCCGTGTCCGCGGAAAAGGACTTCTGGGTTACTTATATCAGTTCATAGACAAGTGAAAGTGGATACTTTAAAATGCGCAAGATAAGCGTGAGTGCTATGGATGGCGATCTCGTAGGGAGACGGGAGCGGATCCATAGTGGTGTATTGCTAAGGTGAATATGTGGACTCGTGTGCGCCACCTCAAAAGAGTCGCTTGCAGTCGTAGTTTAGGATAGCCACCGAGTCAAAGCTGGCTTGCTGCAGTCAAACCCCACCATCCCTTTGTTGATAATGATGCATATGTAGATAGATCTGATGTAAGTCTTGCTGAGTACATTTGTACTCACGTTTGCCTATTTTATGTTTTTGCAGAGAGACTTCGGTCTCGCTAGTAGTTTCACGTGGACTTCGACGTTTAGCTTGATACCTCAGCTACGATCTTGTGCCCTCGGCAGGATCTGATAGATAGTCAGGCTTCTCAGCCTTTTTCATTTATAGTTGTCTGTACTCAGACATGATAGCTTCCGCTTGTGCTTTGACTTGTATGCTCTGAGTGTTGGGTCGTGAGACCCATGTTTGTAATATCTCGCTCCTCGGAGCCTATTGAATAAACTACTTGAGTCGTAGAGTCATTTTGTGATGCCATGTTGTATTGCACATATCGAGCATATTGTGTGTACGTTATTGAAATGCTTGGTATGTGTGGGATCTGACCATCTAGTTGTTTATCTTTAGTAGCCTCTCTTACGGGGAAATGTCTCCTAGTGTTTCCACCGAGCCATGGTAGCTTGCTACTGCTCCGGAACACTTAGGCTGGCCGACATGTGTCCTTCTTCGTTCCTGTGTCTGTCCCTTCGGGGAAATGTCACGCGATGAATACCGGAGTCCTGTTAGCCCGCTACAGCCCGGTTCACCGGAGTCCTGCTAGCCCAGTGCTACAGCCTGGATTCACTCGTTGATGACCGACACGTTCGATGCTGGGTCATGGATGCCTGTCCCTGTAAGTCTGTGCCACTTTGGGTTTACGACTAGTCATGTCAGCCCGGGCTCTTTATCATATGGATGCTAGCGACACTATCATATACGTGAGCCAAAAGGCGCAAACGGTCCCGGGCAAAGGTAAGGCGACACCCGTGGGAACACCGTGCGTGAGGCCACAAAGTGATATGAAGTGTTACCGGCTAGATCGATGTGACATCGAGTCGGGGTCCTGACAGCGTTGGTATCAGAGCTTGACTGCCTGTAGGATTACCAAGCCAAACTGGTCGAAGTTGAGTCTAGAAATTCTTTAGTTATGTAAGGGAATTGATTGTGGGATGGAACGTAAGGCTCTTTTTACTCCTTATACCTCATGGCCTTCTGATCTGAGTCATCATCTTCTCTTCTACGGGGATTAAGAACTAGGCTATCTCTTCTTTCCATCAGGATCACGTGTTACTAATCCGTAGACTTATAAGATTGTTGGATTAAGCCTCAGTTCATTTCTACCTCTGTATGTTAATTATTGATCTCGAAACCTTGATATTGTGCCTCTGAGTGGTTATGCCACCATTTTTGTGAATGTCTCAAATCTCTTCTGAGCATTTACAGCCGTTATGCTGTCCGAGTCATTCCAGGTTTCTAAATAGTCTGATGCATTTGCAAAATCCTTTTCCTCTGGTTTCGATGCTCCTTTAAGCCAGCTCAATTACACTAATTGTTGAGTTGAGGTATTCTATTGCCTTGACATTATGTTGGAGTTACTATTATGGCCCTAGGTGTTTAGGGAGTCACCTAGTAATCTAGCAATGTTTTGTGATCCCAGTGTGATGATTCTGGCTTTTATTCTCGGAAGCATCCCGTGATGCTACTTAGTAGTAGGTATTCTATTCCTGGGTTTTGAACCCGAGATTCACTCTACTTAAATCATGTTGATAGTGTTGCTAGTTCCTTTAGGATATTAGTAAACCTTGCATTAGTCCTCGAGGTCCGTGGTATTTCCTTCGTCCAAATACTATGAACCGCTTATGGCAGATGTTTATTGGATCAAAAGATCACAATTAGAGTACTCTTGAGGAGTTCTCCATCCATAAATCGTGAGTCTGCCAGTTCTACCTTTCTGCATGGGTTATCCGGAAGAAATATGTGGAATTCGTTCGACATGCTAAACCATGCATCCACAACTCAGAAAATCGTATGTTCCTTTGAGTTGTCCCTCTTTAGTTGTCTTCTGACCCTCGTCTATCAATTGATAGTCAAGAGTATGCGTGCGTTCGTCTATCGATGCCTATTACTCTTGTGGTCCGTCAAGCCATTCTATCGCAGAATGACTAGGAGAAACAAACTCCGGTACCTCTTCCATATCTAGGATTGGGTCAAAGAAGTTGTGCTCCGCAGATCAAATTGCTAATCCAGCTTTTGGTTCTGTTCTACCTTGGAGTATTACCCCCTTTATGTCAGAATTGTCATGAGAACTGCACCAACTCTCATGAATTTTGACGTAGTGATACTTCTCACCATCATTAGTCATTCCTCGGCCTCGTGTTGATGCAACCGGAATACCGACAAATGAATTGTGATGTGTGAAATCAATACTCCCAGCAACCTCGTTGCTTGGTAGTTAAAGGACAATAATTTCATTCTTAGCGTGCTGGTTTTGAATCATCATTCTAAGGTTGATCATGCTACCTAGTCCTTGTTCTCGGTGCACTCCTCGATCGATGAGTTAGGATTATTCAAATCTTCGCTCTATTAATCATATCGTCTTGCCTCAAAAAGCAAGATTGTTCTCGAGCTTAGTAACATATCGGTGGTTCGTGATTTTTCGAATATCCTCTTGAAGGTATCACCAGGTTGTCACCTGACTGTTATGTTGAGCTCGTGATCAAGTTGGTTCATCCTGTAAACCACCCTTTCTCCAAGAATCCGTGTTGGATACCCCTGAGCTAGTTGGTTAAGCTAGACAACAACTTGGAGAGTTGGAAGATAAAAGCTTGCCTGACTTAGTTCGTTCCAAAGGGATATTCTTGTGTAGTGAATGTTGACGAAAGATGATATCTTCATCGATTGGTCCCTGTGATCAGTTGCTGGACCTATCATTTTTATCTAACTTTTGATTGGAGTGTGGGCTATCATCCAATCAGACCAGAACCAACGATATTCGTAATGTTGTCTTATTCGTGGTTGATCCCTCGAGCATACACCATTATATCTTTTAGGTCTGACCAATGCTATCACCGTGTTCACTTAACTATGGAATTCCTTTTAAAAGGAAACCTAGATGAATTGTTGTTGCGCCCATTGACAACATCCTTGTCTTCTCCATAATTTTGCTGAACATTAAGCTAGTGTTGGGAACTTTTGAAAGCATTTGTTCATGCTAGCTCATGAAGCATATGTTTGGATGAAGGTAGTGACTTCCTTTAATTCATGTGCATCTGATGCAAGTTGCCGCCGTGGATTCGAGAAAGTCAATGTTGCTTTCTTTGGAATCATTCCAAATCAGTCATGCACACGTACGAAGAATGCTGTGGTTTGAAGACTTGCAACCTTCAATCTATATGTATCCCTAGCACACCAAGCCACTGATTGATTTGTTCAAGGAGAAGGAGTTCCTTCATAAGAGCTAATCCGGACTTATGAAAGAACTTCGATACCCTCGTTGATGGTTCCCCCTCCTGAACTCGGTAGTGTTTTATTATAAGACTACCACGTGGTCATGCTTGTCTGGGACAACGTGTTCACATGTTTGTAGCAGAACCAGCTCATGTTTTGAAGCTTGCTATCGTAGTTTATCTCCCGAGAATCCCGCAACGTCATCTCGTCGATTTGTGTTGCAAACTTTCATTTTTCTTCCTAAGACTCGATGAGCCTGGAATATCCTAACACCAACCAGAGCTGAATCTCAGGCAGATATGATGGTTGGAACATTTCCCTAAGAACTATAATATTGGTCTCTCGATAACCGGTAAGGTGGATGTCGTGGCCAACACACCCATCCTGTAGACCTCTAATTATAGTATCTTGTTTGAGGAAGTTGGCCACCCCCCCCCTAGGGATTTCGTAGGATTTACTCCCTAGTTGCCCCTATGGATTTTTGTGTTCCCGAAGTCCGACCTTTTACTTGATGTTTTAGATATCAAACCATATCTATGAATGGGTTATACTAGCACATCAAGGAGAACATTAGAAGCGGAGTGCTAAATGTCTCTCGGTCGATCGTCCAGATTTTGTTCCTTGGCCCGCTAAGGTGAAATCTGAGAAAGTGTTATCCTCCTTTGCATCTGCATCGTCCATCGCTATTCATCATGTTAGTAAGTTGTGTTGCCAGAATCCTTGACACGAATATTGGTAAAATCTTGATGATTGTGGAAATGCTCAAGTTCTTGAGAGCACGCACAAGCGCTACGTCTTATCATCGGCACTAACTGGGATTCCTCTCAGTTTCCTCGGCAATGCTATGACCTCTTCAAACAGTGAATTCACTCTCTGTTGTTGGGTTCTTCCCCAGTTACCAGAATCTTTCCTAGCATTTGCATTTTGTTCCCAGCTTGCACCACCAATGTCCCTTCCATTTCCGGTGATAAGTAAATTCATCCATTGCGTTGTCTTCAACAAGGTAATCCACATCATCCAAGTCCGAGTATGCCATTCTACTGACCCCCTCCAAACGATCGCTCGAGAATTGCCTTAGGCTGGTTTAAAGAGTTTCAATGATCTTTGAATCAAAAGTAATTCTTTTTGCCACTTAAGGGGATATCTCTACGAGTCACCTTCCCTAAGGTGTATCGTTATGGTATCATGGCAACTCAACTCCTCGCTACGTTGACAATCGTTTGCCACCTTCTTAGGTGTGGAATTGTTGTCCACCTAGTGAACCTTCGTCATCCGTTTCTTTCCACCTCTCTTGATGTGTATCTCGTGTCTCAACCCGAGAGATGGTCCTATGTCTCATTCCGTGAGTTGTTCGATCTTCAAGTAGATCGACCCTTCTAGAGTCTCCTTCTTCCCTCCATGTCATGTTGGCAGGATTTCTCAAAACAAGACATCAAGACAATGATGGTGAATGAATCAATGTTCAACTGAAGTGCACCCTGGATCGTGAAGATTGTACTAGTTTGCGTTTCCCCTTCATCCTACCCTACGCTTGAATCTCGAGACGAGATTCTTGTTTAGTGGGGGTGAGTTGTCACATCCCTAGCTTCGGGTAATGCACTAGGCTAGACCTCTTGCTGCATCATGTTTAAATTCAAATGAAATTTGAATTGAGGAATTTTCAAAGCCTCAGAAACCTCTAAAAATAACCAACAATTAAATCTTCTCAAATGTGTCCAAGAAAATGTTCCTGATATCCTCTGGAAATATTGGCAAGAGGTAAAATCCAAACCAATATTTTTGGTGTCTCAGAAACATTTAATTTGGGCATTTGAATTAAATCAATAATTATTTGAATTGGATTTATATCTACTATTAAATAAATATAGGTCCAATAATTCTGAAATATTTTTGTGGAGCATTGTTTTAATTCTTTTAGCTCCCAAAAATATTGTCAGAAGCAAAATAAATTGAATTGGTTTCAAAACCAAATTCAAAACAAACCTGCAAATTAGAAAACAGAGTTAAAACAAAACAGAGAGAAAAAAATAATAATAAAAAGAGTAAAGCCTACCTGGCCTCACCCGCACAGCCCACCAGCCGGCCCAGTTCCCCCCCTGGCCGGCCCAGCCCGCCAGCGCCTCCCTGTCGTCTTCCTCCTCGGGACAGTAGGACAGAGGCGCGTGGCCGGAGCGCGCGCGCACGCGCCCGAGCCACCTCCTGCTTGCCGCCCCGCCCCGGATCGGCTAAGGATGCCACGCACCCCCTCAGGCCTCTCTCAACTCCCTCCCGTGCTCATCCCCTCCTCCTGCTCTCCCTCTCGCTCCGCACCTCGGACCCGAGCGGAGCCGCCGCCACCGACGCCGATTGCCGCAGCCACCGTGCTCCCCACGCCTCACCGACGCCCCAGGGAGCTCCGCCTCGACCCCCTCCTTCCTCCCCACTGACCCACGGCCCTCCGGAAGCCCTGCAACGCCGTCACCATCGCCGTTCCGTCGCCGGCCACCGAAGCTCCCCTCCGTCGATTCGCCGGACCCCGTGCCCCACCTCCCTCTCTAGCTAGCCCCACCACTTTGCCCGAGAATCTCTCGCCGCCGGCCATGGCGTGGCCGTGGCCACAGCCACCCCAGCTCGTATCCGAGGCCACGGTCGTGCTCATCGTGATCTCGGGAGTCCGTAGCACGCCCCAGCCCCTCCTGCCGTGCTCCCTAACCCCGACCCCAGGATTGCCCGAGCTGCTGCCGCCGCCAAACCTCGTCGCCGACCACTTTTCCGGCCACCCCAGCCTCCGCCACTGCCACCGTTGGATGCGCCACTCCACCCTCTCCCCGTAGCTGCTCACTGCGCGCCAAAAGAGCCCCTGTAGTTGGTTTCCGACGCGCACCACCGCGTCTGGCCTCGCCGGCGTCAAGCCGCCGGTGGGTCTGACCACGTTGACCACGGCGGGACCCCCCCCTTTCTGGGTCGATGACAGGTGGGGCCAGCCCCCCCTGTTAATTAGTTTAGTTATTTTATTTTAACTACCCCCTCTGCTGACACTGACAGGTGGGCCCCCGCCATCAGGTGATTAGCTTAAGCTAATCACCACCTAATCTAACCCCAGAGCCACTGACATGTGGGCCCTAGTGCCCTAATCCTTAATTAAACTAAAATAAACCCCCCCTGTTTAACCTGTGACGCTGACATATGGGTCCCACAGGTCAGGTTTGACCCGGGGCAGCCCTGTTGACTTGCTGATGCAAGCATGACGCAGTGCTGATGTCATAATTAATTTTCTGGAATTATTTTAATTCTAAATAATCAGAAAATTTCAGAAAATAGCTAAAACTTCAATAAATCATAGAAAATTAACCGTAACTCCAAATGAAATAAATTATATATGAAAAATTATCAGAAAAATTCAAGGAATCCATCTGTACCATTTTCATGCATGTTAGAACAACTTATAGCTGCTGTTTAGCACAAATCAATTAAAGGGCATTTAAATAATCACATATGGAGTTTGAATTTGAATCTTGTATTCAAACCAACTTCATTTAACTTGTTGCTAGATGCATTAGCCCAAAACACATTCATTTTGCTATGTCATGATCATGCATCATATTGTGCATTGCATTGATTGTGTTCCCTTCTGTGTTGCCGGTATTTGTCCCCTCTCGATAGACGTGATACCGATGATGTGATCGTTGACACTGATGAAGACTCAATGTTATCTTCAAAAGTGCCAGGCAAGCAAAACCCCCTTGTTCATTCCGATACAATCCTACTCTCTCGCTCCTGCTCCCTTTTACTGCATTAGGACAACACCGATTCATCTGTTACTTGCTGCGGTAGCTGAACCCCTTTATCCTTTGCATGACCTGTCATTGCCACAGTAAATAGATGAAACCCACTAGCATGAGTAGGAGTTGTTTGAGCCCTGATGTGCCTACTCATTCATGCTTGTTTGTCATGCCTGCTACTGCTTAGAGTTGAGTCAGGTCTGATTCATCGAGGATGAATCAGAGGTGTGTGAACATGTCCTACTGTGTGTGAGCTAAGTGTGTGAACACGATTTGGTAAAAGGTGTCGGTGAGAGGCCATGTAGGAGTATATGGTGGGTTGTCTCATTGAAGCCGTCCTTAGGAACTGAGTTCTGTGTTTGTGATCCATGATTCAGCTACTACCATGCATTGGGCCCTGAAATATGACCCCGCTCGACTTCTTATTCACCCTTGTCCTCTGTCCAGGAGTTGCAAGTAGTTTCTGGTGTTTGTAGTATGCTGGAGGCCGTGGACAGCGCTGACCGTAGGGGTGGGCTGTGATGCGGTAGGCACGTGGCCGGGTATACCGGGCGCCCGTTTGGTGTCACGGAACCCTGTTCACATCGTTTGGGGCTGTGAGCGAAACTCCGGCCGGATCTCCTCATGGATGGAACCCGAATAGGCGATAAACCTGGACTAGAGACTTGAGTGTTTAGGTAGGTCGTGGTCTACACCCACGTCGGCTTTCGCTTGAAGTCTGCCGAGCACATGTCGTGTGCAGACGCTAAGTGGTGGAAACATGTATGAAGAAGTACACCCCTGCAGGGTTAATATCATCTATTCGAATAGCCGTGTCCGCGGAAAAGGACTTCTGGGTTACTTATATCAGTTCATAGACAAGTGAAAGTGGATACTTTAAAATGCGCAAGATAAGCGTGAGTGCTATGGATGGCGATCTCGTAGGGAGACGGGAGCGGATCCATAGTGGTGTATTGCTATGGTGAATATGTGGACTCGTGTGCGCCACCTCAAAAGAGTCGCTTGCAGTCGTAGTTTAGGATAGCCACCGAGTCAAAGCTGGCTTGCTGCAGTCAAACCCCACCATCCCTTTGTTGATAATGATGCATATGTAGATAGATCTGATGTAAGTCTTGCTGAGTACATTTGTACTCACGTTTGCCTATTTTATGTTTTTGCAGAGAGACTTCGGTCTCGCTAGTAGTTTCACGTGGACTTCGACGTTTAGCTTGATACCTCAGCTACGATCTTGTGCCCTCGGCAGGATCTGATAGATAGTCAGGCTTCTCAGCCTTTTTCATTTATAGTTGTCTGTACTCAGATATGATAGCTTCCGCTTGTGCTTTGACTTGTATGCTCTGAGTGTTGGGTCGTGAGACCCATGTTTGTAATATCTCGCTCCTCGGAGCCTATTGAATAAACTACTTGAGTCGTAGAGTCATTTTGTGATGCCATGTTGTATTGCACATATCGAGCATATTGTGTGTACGTTATTGAAATGCTTGGTATGTGTGGGATCTGACCATCTAGTTGTTTATCTTTAGTAGCCTCTCTTACGGGGAAATGTCTCCTAGTGTTTCCACCGAGCCATGGTAGCTTGCTACTGCTCCGGAACACTTAGGCTGGCCGGCATGTGTCCTTCTTCGTTCCTGTGTCTGTCCCTTCGGGGAAATGCCACGCGATGAATACCGGAGTCCTGTTAGCCCGCTACAGCCCGGTTCACCGGAGTCCTGCTAGCCCAGTGCTACAGCCTGGATTCACTCGTTGATGACCGACACGTTCGATGCTGGGTCATGGATGCCTGTCCCTGTAAGTCTGTGCCACTTTGGGTTTACGACTAGTCATGTCAGCCCGGGCTCTTTATCATATGGATGCTAGCGACACTATCATATACGTGAGCCAAAAGGCGCAAACGGTCCCGGGCAAAGGTAAGGCGACACCCGTGGGAACACCGTGCGTGAGGCCGCAAAGTGATATGAAGTGTTACCGGCTAGATCGATGTGACATCGAGTCGGGGTCCTGACAACCGGGCCTTTCTTCGGGCGGCGAGCTTAACAGGCACCGAGCCTTCTTCACAAGCATTGGGCCTTTCTTCTGGGGTAGAACTTCCGGAGAAGCTGGATGTTCTAGGCATTTGGGATGGGCACCCCTTCCTAAGTCTCCAGGCACGTGGCGCCAGGCCTGGAAACATGGACAACCTTGAACGGGCCCTCCCACATAGGAGAGAGCTTATGTAGCCCTTCCCTAGAGAGCTCCCGCCTGAGCACGAGGTCACCTACCTCGAGAGTACTGGGGCGGTTGTTGCGAAAATGATACCGCCGCAGCGCCTGCTGGTATCTTGCTGCTCACAGTGTGGCTTCAGGACGGCGCTCCTCCCCCAGCACGAGGTCCATCCCCCGCATGGCATCGTGTTGCGCTTCATCAAACGTGAGGACCCAAGAGGAGCGACGCCTGACCTCATGAGGGAGGACCGCCTCTGCTCCGTAGACGAGGAAGAACGGGGTCTCGTGAGTTGGCTTGGTGGCGGTAGTGCGGATGGACCACATCACGGACTGGAGCTCGTCGTACCAGCCCCTACCGCAGGCCTCCAGCTTCTTCTTGAAGGTCCTAGTTTTGAGGCCCCTTAGGACCTCTGCATTGGTGCGTTCAGCCTGGCCGTTACTCCGGGGGTGCGCCACCGAAGCATAGCATATCTGCGTTCCAAGATTAGCACAATATGTTCTGAAGAGATTGCTGGTGAACTACGAACCATTGTTAGTGATGATGTGGTTAGGGACCCCAAACTGGCTCACGAGGCCCTTGATGAACTTGACTGCAGAACCAGCTGGGATGCTGTGGACGACTTCCACCTCTGCCCACTTGGTGAACTTGTCGATGACGACGTAGAGGTAGCGGTAGCCCCCATGCACTCGAGGAAACGGGCCCAAGATATCCAGCCCCCAAACCGCGAATGGCCACGATAGCGGGATGGTCTGCAAGCCCTGAGCTGGCTGATGGATCTTCTTGGCATGGAATTGGCAGGCTTCACAGGACTTCACCAGCTCGACCGCGTCGTTGAGTGCCGTAGGCCAGTAAAACCCGCTATGAAATGCCTTGCCGACGAGGGTCCGTGATGAGGAGTGGTGTCCGCAATCTCCACCGTGTATGTCAGCCAACAATTCCTTCCCCTGCTCCCTGGAGATGCAATGTAGGGAGGCGTCATTTGGCCGCTTCCGGTAGAGCTCGCCGTCTTGGATGCAGTAGGCCGTGGCCTGCCGGGCCACGCGTTCCGCGTCCTCCTCCTTCTCTAGATGTGTCCCTTGCGTCAGGTAGTCCTTGAATTCTGTGGTCCAGCATCCCTCCTGAGGCTCCAGCGCTAAGAGCAAGCGTGCTCCCGAGGTCAGGCCATAGGCCGAGGCTCCTATGGCAGGTGGCTAAGGGAGTTCCTCCCGAGGCAGTGCTGTGCTTGAAAGTGCCGGTACCGCTGATGGCTTGAAGTGCCGTTCCTCGAAAACGCATGGATCCTTAGGCAATCGCCTGGATGCCCTCCTGGCGATGTCATCATCCTCTTGGTTGGTGCCGCGGGGCACATGCTGCAACTCCGGCCCCCAAAACTACTTTTCCATCCTGCGCACCTCCGCAAGATACGCTTCCATGTGCTCGTCCTTCGGGTCGTACACCTTGTTCGAGAAGTTGACGAGGAGCTGCGCATCGCCCTTGATGATGAGGCGTTGCACCCCCAGTGTTGCTGCAGCCTTCAAGCCTGCTATGAAGCCCTCATATTCTCTATGTTGTTGGAGACCTTCTTGCCCTGCTGAAAGCAGAGCTGCACTGCGTAATAGAGCTTGTCATGAGTGGGGGATATAAGCATTGCACTAGCCCCCGCGCCATGCCGCGAGAATGCTCCATCGAAGTACATGACCCAGCCATATGGAGCCTCACTCCCTGGGGAAAGTGACTGATCCTTGCCTACTTCGAGCCCTGGCGCCTCTGTCCATTCCACCACAAAATCTGCAAGTGCAGCTCCCTTGACTACCCTCGTTGTGTTGAACTCCAACTAAAACGCTTGCAGCTCGATGTTCCATTCCGCGACCCTTCTAGCGGAGTTGGGGCTCTTGAGTGCCCTCTCCAATGGGTAGGCCGAGACGACCTTGATGGGGTGACCTTGAAAGTAGTGCTGCAACTTTCGCGAGGCCACCAATAGCATGAGCAAGAGCTTCTGAGGCATGGGGTATCGTGCCCTTGCATCCTGCAACACCGCGCTGACAAAGTACACCGGATGCTTGACGAGGGTGGGTGTGCTAACGAGATCAGTGCCCTACGGAGGGTGAGGCACCTCCTGAGACGACGGAGCCCCCAGCGCTTGGTTGCCTGGCACGGCCTCTTCAGCCCTGGGGGCGTCTTCCTACTAAGGCTGGTCTCCATCTGCCATGGCCGTGGTCCTCGCGAGCCCTTCTTGGTCTTGTGCCGCCGTGGCCGGGGCCGCGGCTAGTCGTGACGCAGCCTTGACTTGGCGCTCCTCCCGAACCGCCACTAGAGCTGCGCTGGCGGAGTAGGGAGTGGTGGCGAGGTAGAGCACCAGGGGCTCGACGGGGCGCAGTGCCACCATCACAGGAGGGCTGGTCAGATATTTCTTGAGGTCTTGAAATGCTTGGTCGGCCTCCTGTGTCGACTCAAACTGGCCCTTCTTCTTTATCAGTTTAAAGAAAGGCAGGGCGCACTCCCCCAGCTTGTAGATGAAACGTCCCAACGCAGTTACGCGTCCTGTGAGCTTCTGCATCTCTCTGAAGGATTGCGGTGGACTCACGTCTTCGATTGCCTTGACCTTCTCTGGGTTGGCCTTGATCCCTCTATGGGACACGAGGAAACCCGGAAGCTTGCCGGAAAGAACGCCAAACACGCACTTCTCCGGGTTGAGTCGCAGGTCCACCTTGCGGAGGCTCGTGAAGGTTTCCTCCAGATCCTGGATCAAGGTCTTCACCTCCCGAGACTTCACCACAATGTCGTCGACGCAAGCCTCGGCATTTTTCCTGAGCTGTCGGCCTAAGGCGATGTGCATCAGCCGCTGGAAGGTTGCGCCCGCGTTGCGCACTCCGAACGGCATGCAAGTGTGGCAGTACACCCCACATGGGGTCAGGAAGGCTATCTTCTCCACATCTTCCACCTCCATCTTGTTTTGGTGATAACCCAAAAACGCATCCAAGAAACACAACAGGTCGCACTCGGCGGTGGAGTCGACAGTTTGGTCGATGCGGGGGAGCGGTAACGGATCTTGAGGGCAGGCCTTGTTGAGGTTGGTGAAGTCGACGCACATGCGCTCCTTTCCTCCCTTTTTTGGCACAACAACAGGGTTTGCCAGCCATTCGGGGTAGCGAACCTCACGAATAACACCTGCGGCCTCTAGCTTGCGGGTTTCTTGGATGATGAAGGCATGCTTCTCGATGGACTGCCGCCTTGCTTTTTGCTTCACGGGGCGTACATTGGGGCACACATTCAGGTGATGCTCAATCACCTGCCTTGGGACCCCCGCTAACTGCTTGGGTTCCCATGTGAACACATCCTTGTTCGAGCGCAGGAACTTCTCTAGCGCCTCCTCTTGGTCGGGGTTGAGGTTGACACCTTTGGTAAAGGTGGCGCCTGAGGACCTGTCCTCCTCAACTAGCACCTGCTTGGTCTCCGCCTTGTCCTAGGTGAAAAGCTGCTTCTTCTTCGTCAGTGCAGCCCCCTTGGCATTGGAGGTGTCCGTGCCGGCAGGCTGAGCTGCTGCGGCTGTCTTGAGAGCGAGCTTGAGTGCCAGCAGAGCATCCTTGGTATCTCCAACTATGGTGAGGACGCCGCTGCTCCCGGGCATCTTCATGAGGTTGTAGGCCGGATGGGTCGCTGCCATGAACTGAGCCAAGGCGGGGTATCCGAGGATGGCGTTGTATGGGAGGCTGATGTGGGCGATGTCGAAGTTGACCAGCTCCGTGCAGAAGTTGTCGTGGGTGCCGAAGGTCATAGGGAGGCGGATCTGCCCCAGGGAGCTGGAGGAACCGCCACTAACGCTCGAGAAGGGCTTGCTGGCCTGGAGCCGTTCCAGCGGTACATGGAGGAGGCCGAAGGCCTCCACTGAGAGCAAGTTGAGGCCGGCGCCGCCGTCGATGAGGGTTTTGGTGATGGCCACCTGGCAGATGGTGGGTGTGCAGAGCATTGGGAGCATGCCTGAGCAGGCGGTGTTGACAGGGTGATCGTCAGAGTTGAAGGTCAGGTCGGCCTTGGGTGCCGCCCTGCCCGGAGGGGTCCCTTGCCGCGAGAGGGTGGCTCCGATCTGGCGGAAGAAAGGCTTGGCGTGGCGGTCTGAGGGCGGCGCCTGCGAGCCGCTTAGGAGATCCGCGATGACCGGGGGCACCGGCGCCGCATAGTGGGTGAGGAAGAGGTCGCGTAGCTCCTCCCAGGAGGCCACAGAGGATGTTGGCAGGTTGAGCAGCCAAACGCGTGGGACGCCGGTGAGGGCCATGGGAAACCAGTTGGCCATGACCTTGTCATCGCCTCCGGCCTAGAGGACGGCCTCCTCATACGCCAGCAGGAAAGCTAGTAGGTCCGTCGCGCCGTCATAGGGCGGTGGCATCTCCGGCTTGAACTTGTGCGGCCACTGCACCTGCCGCAAGGCGGGGGCCAAGGCTCAGAGCCCCCTGGCCCCAGCGCTGGCGTTGGCCGCCGGAGCCGGAGGCGCGTTGTCCACCATGAAGGCGAAGCACGGTGTTGGTGGTGAGTGGGCCGATGAAAGGAAGAGCTCCGGCACCCCCCTACCTAGCGCGCCAAATATCGGATAACGGGTTCTGGCAAAACCCTTATGGTTCGAACTCTGGGGTGCGCATGAAGATCTTCTCCCTACAGAAACACGCCCTCAGCCTCACCGCGATTCTAAGCTAGATCAATGAACAGCACAAGAGACACGAGGTTTATACTGGTTCGGGCCACCGTTGAGGTGTAATACCCTAATCCATTGTGTGGTGTGGTGGATTGTCTCTTGGGCTGATAATGAACAGTACAGAGGAAGAATTGCCTAGCGAGGAGAGGTGTTCTTGTGGTGGTGTGGGTGAACTTAACTTGGCTCTGGATGAGATGCCTTCTACTGTGGTGGCTAGCCCTATTTATAGAGGCCATGGTCCTCTTCCCAAATATTGAGCGGGAAGGGATCCAACAACAGCCACCTTGAAAGGGGATAGCTAGTACAAGCTATCCTGACTAAAGGTGGTCTCCGACTGCCAAAGGTGCTGGTGATGACGCCGTCTTGAGCTCCACAGTGACCTCCGTCCTGCCGTCCTAGTGGTCTTGGTCTTGGTGCACCGATAAGGAAACCTTTGCCTGATGCCTCGGTACTCCGTGCCTGCGCTTGCCCCCTTTCCACCAAAGAGGAAACGAGGACGCTGCGCAGGCTGGCGCCCACCTGGTCTTGATCGTCATGGCTTGCATCATGAGCACCTCGCGAGGTACCTATTGCCTTGATCTCTCTGCCTCCTCGCGAGCCTGCCTGGCGAGGCCGCCCCTGAGGAAGCCTTGCATCGTTAGGCCCGTGAGGCTTGGCCCCTCGGTGGGTCTTGAGTGTTCGTCGATGAAGACGGGTCCTACTGGGCCACTAGTTGAGCCACGCTGCAGGCCGCAGGGAGGCAAGTCTGGGGACCCCCGTTCCCAGAACACCGACAACCATGCGGGGGATGTACCTCGTCCTGGGGGAGGAACGTCGCCGTGAAGCCACACTACGGGCTGCAAGGTACCAGCAGGTGCTGCAGCGGTATCACTGTCGCAACATCTGCCCTAGGACGCTCTAGGTAGGTGACCTCGTACTCAGAAAGGTGCTCTGCAGGGAAGGGCTGCATAAGCTTTCACCCATGTGGGAGGGCCCGTGCAAGGTCGTCCACGTCTCCAGGCCTGGCGCCTCGTGCCTTGAGACTCAGGATGGGGTGCCCATCCCGAACGCCTGGAACATCCAGCACCTCCGGAAGTTCTACCCCTAAATAGAGGCCCATTACCTGTGAAGAAGGCCCAGTGCGTGTGAAGCTCACCGCCCAAAGAAAGGCCCAGTGCCTGTGAAGAAGGCCCAGTGCCTGTGAAGCTCGCCGCCCGTGACACTCTCACCTAATAATGAGTGGGGTTGTACACGCCCAGGAGTCTCAGGAGTGTCGCCCTTGGGCCTCTGGGGCTCCCTCCCATGCCCAGTGGGAGCACTTAGCTCCGCGCTGGTGAGAAGACTTCGAAGACTAGACTAGGTGCCGGACACGGCTTTTAATTTGCTTTCGGCAGTTGGTTCGCTCTTCTTTGTTTGAATCTTGATTAAAGTTGCTTCTGGTGTTCTCTGCCGGTTCTATTCAATCGCTTCCTGCCTCCGTTTTCTGTTTTCAGCTCTTTGTCTAATTCGCTCTCTCTCGCAAGCCTCGCGAGGGGGCTATACGGGTGCCCTCACAAGCCTTCTCCCTCTTATTTCTGGTTTTCACAAGGCTCTCTCATTCGAGTTCGCAGCGGGAGCACCCCTCCGAGTTCGTTCCCCTCGGGCATCGCGACACGAAGCGCCAGGCCATGGCCGGCAACCCTCACGACCAAGGTTCAGAAATGATTCTCCCAACAAATTTTTTGCAGCTCTTAAGGCGCCCGGCGAGGCCTGAAGCAGGCACCTCGCGAGGCGGAAACTACTTCAAACATGCCAAGCTAAGTTGTTCCTATGCGCAGACGCATAACAACGACATCATAACACAGCACAAGAACAATGAATGCAACATGGTAACTATGGAATCATAGTTTGTTGCACACCCCCCATGGGGCCCCATACTTCTCTTTCTCGATGCAGGAAAAGAAGGAAAACAAAACAAAAGCGGCACGCGCCTTGCAACAGCTCGCGAGGAGGGATCCGTGGCGTCCTCCTGAGCTCAGTCCAACTCCACCTCGTGCTTCACCGGAGCGCGGCGACGGGACGAATCGCTGCCGCCCTCGAGGCGGGCATGGCAGCATGGTGGTTGACCGTAGCCGCCACTGGAGGAGCTGCAACCAGAGGAAGAGCCGTCGTAGCTTGACGAGACGCGGTCGCCACAGGGAGAAAGTTCGCCTTCACCCTCATCGCGACCGTCGCCAAGGCCGAGCACCTCGTCGCCGTCGTTGTCTTCAGGGCAGCACCCAACGCGGCGGCCATCTTCTCCAAACACCCTCACATAGAGGGTCACGTCGCCATCATACTTGAAGTGGAGGGTGCACCGCCTGCCCAGACCACGCGCGCGGGCGAACGTCTGCCAACCTCGGGCCAGGGCTGCGTTGCCCGCAACAGAGACCTCCACCACGACCCAAGAGGCCCTACTGCAGTAGCCATCCGCCTGTAACCAGAGCCCGCCTGGGCCAGCAGCCGGCAGCTCACTGACGAAGGAGCGAGGGAGCTGAAGCCAGTTGCCGGCCGAGTTATCCGACCACACGACGAACTCCGGCAGCACTTCTGCCGAGTGGAAGCGCGGCCGGGGAGGCCGCGCAGCCACAGCACACCTTCCCCCACCAATCGAACTGCCTCGACATGGGCGGCCACCACCACCTGAAGAGCCACCACCGCGGCCACGCAGGGCCAAGGCGAGGGTCGCAGCATGCTTGCGAGGGCGACCGCGCCCGCGCTTGGGCGGAGGGGAGCCAGGCCCTTCATGGCGAGCCTTCCCCTTGTCCACGGCCGAAAACCTCTTCGCGGGCGCCATGAGGGACAGTACAAGCAATGGAGCAAGGGAGGAGAAGCAAGCGGAATGGGAAGAGATGAGTGACGGGGGCTCTCGCCCCTCCCCATTTATAGCCCCAAGAAGGCCAACCGTCGACCTCCACGATCGCAGGTAATGATGACCCTTTTTGCATGCAGCAGGGACTCGTCAAATCAGGCAGTTGCCGAGGCAGCATGGGGAAGCGAAGACGCCCACGTCCAATCAATCACCATGCGTCGACCAAGGCCGCAGGCTGTTGGGGCCCACAGCGCTCCACACTTGCCCTTTAGCTTCGCCGCTAAGCCAAGTACGAGCGTGCCTTGGGCCTGGGGGCTACTGTCGGCGTTCTGGGAACGGGGGTCCCCAGACTTGCCTGCCTACGGCCTGCTGCTATGTCTTGAGCTTGCGTTGTTTTTCCTTGAAGAGGAAAGGGTGATGCAGCAATAGTAGCATAAGTATTTCCCTCAGTTTTTGAGAACCAAGGTATCAATCTAGCAGGAGGCTCCTCAAAAGTCCCACACACCTACACAAACAAACAAAGAACTCGCAACCAACGCAATAAATGGGTTGTCAATCCCTTCACGGCCACTAGCAAAAGTGAGATCTGATAGAGATAGTATGATAAGATAAATATATTTTTGGTATTTTATAAAATAGATTGGAAAAGTAAAGATGCAAATAAAAGTAGATTGAAAGCTTATATGATAAAAGATAGACCCGGGGGGCATAGGTTTCACTAGTGGCTTCTCTCAAGATCGCATAAGTTTTACTGTGGGTGAACAAATTACTGTCGAGCAATTGATAGAAAAGCGAATAATTATGAGATTATCTAGGCATGATCATGTATATAGGCATCACGTCTGTGACAAGTAGACTGACTCCTGCCTGCATCTACTACTATTACTCCACACATCGACCGCTATCCAGCATGCATCTAGAGTATTAAGTTCATAAGAACAGAGTAACGCATTAAGAAAGATGACATGATGTAGAGGGATAAACTCATGCAATATGATATAAACCCCATCTTTTTATCCTCGAGGGCAACAATACAATACGTGCCTTGCTACCCTTATTGTCACTGGGTAAGGTCACCGCAAGATTGAACCCAAAGCTAAGCACTTCTTCCATTGCAAGAAAGATCAATCTAGTAGGCCAAACCAAACTGATAATTCAAAGAGACTTGCAAAGATAACTCAATCATACATAAAAGAATTCATAGGAGATTCTAATATTTCTCATAGATAAACTTGATCATAAACCCACAATTCATCGGATCTCGACAAACACACCACAAAAAGAGTTACATCGAATAGATCTCCAAAAACATCGAGGAGAACATGGTATAGAGATACAAAAAGAGAGAAGAAGCCATCTAGATAATAACTATGGACCCGAAGGTCTGTGGTAAACTACTCACAACTCATCGGAGGGGCTATGGTGTTGATGTAGAAGCCCTTCATGGTCGATTCCCCCTCCAGCGGAGCGCCAGCAAAGGCTCCAAGATGGGATCTCGCGGATACAGAAGGTTATGGCAGTGGAATTAGGTTTTCGTTGGCTCCCTTGAGGTTTTCGCGGTACGTGGGTATATATAGGAGGAAGAAGTAGGTCAGTGGCTACCCGAGGGGCCCACGAGATAGGGGGGCGCGCCCTGTAGGGGTGGGCGCGCCCTCCACCCTCGTGGCCGCCTTGGCTGCTTCTTGGCTTGGACTCCAAGTCCTTTGGATCATGTTTGTTCCAAAAATCACACTCCCGAAGGTTTCATTCCGTTTGCACTCCGTTTGATATTCCTTTTCTTCGAAATACTGAAATAGGCAAAAAAAACAGCAATATGGGCTCGGCCTCCGGTTAGTAGGTTAGTCCCAAAAATGATATAAATGTGTAAAGTAAAGCCCATAAACATCTAAAAAGGGTAATATAATAGCATGGAACAATCAAAAATTATAGATACGTTGGAGACGTATCACGCATCCCCAACCTTAATTCTTGCTCGCCCTCGAGTAGGTAAATGATAAAAACAGAATTTTTGATGTGGAATGCTACCTAGCATAATTCTCAATGTAATTTTCTTTATTGCAGCATGAATGTTTAGATCCAAATGATTCAAAATAAAAGTTCATATTGACATAAGAAATAGTAATACTTCAAGCTTACTAATAAAAGCAATCATGTCTTCTCAAAATAACATGGCTAAAGAAAGTTCATCCCTACAAAATCATATAGTTAGGCTATGCTTCATTTTCGTCACACAAAAATGCTCCCAAATTCTACACCCCCGATGATAAGCCAAGCAATTGTTTTGTACTTAAATAATATCAAACTTTTTCAACTTTCACGCAATACATGAGCGTGAGCCATGGATATAGCACTATGGGTGGAATAGAATATGATGATGGGGATTGTGTGGAGAAGACAAAAAAGGAGAAAGTCTCACATTGAGGAGGATAATCAACGGGCTATGGAGATGCCCATCAATTGATGTCAACATGAGGAGTAGGGATTGCCAAGCAACGGATGCACTAGAGCTATAAATGTATGAAAGCTCAACAAAAGAAAACTGGTGGGTGTGCATCCAACTTGCTTGCTCACGAAGACCTAGGGCATTTTGAGGAAGCCCATCGTAGGAATATACAAGCCAAGTTCTATAATGAAAAAATCCCACTAGAATATGAAAGTGACAACATATGAGACTCGCTATATGAAGAACATGGTGATAGTTTGAAGCACAAGTGTGGGAAAGAGAGAGTAACATTGCCCCTTTTTATTTATTTTGTTTTTTTCTTTTTCTTTCTTTTTTTGGGCCTTTCTTTTTTTCCTTTTGCCTTTCTTTATTTTTATTTTTAATTTATTTTATTTTCTTTGGCCTTTCCTTTTTTTCTTTTTGGCCTTTCTTTTTTTCTTTTTGGGGACAATGCTCTAATAATGATGATCATCACACTTTTATTGATTTACAACACATGAATTACAACTCAAAACTAGAACAAGATATGAATCTATATGAATGCCTCCGGCGGTGTACTGGGATGGGCAATGAATCAAGAGTGACATGTATGAAAAAATATGCAAAGTGGCCTTGCCATGAATACGATGTCAACTACATGATCATGCAATGGCAATATGAGAATAGTAATGTGTGTCATGATGATAAACGGAATGGTGGAAAGTTGCATGGCAATATATCTCAAAATGGCTATGGAAATGCCATAATAGGCAGGTATGGCGGCTGTTTTTAGGAAGATATAAGGAGGTTTATGTGTGATAGTGCGTATCATATCACGGGGTTTGGATGCACCGGCGAAGTTTGCACCAACTCTCAAGGTGAGAAAGAGCAATGCACGGTAGTGAAGAGGCTAGCAATGATGAAAAGGTAAAAGTGCGTATAATCCATGGACTCAACATTAGTCAAAAGAACTCATATACTTATTGCAAAAATCTACAAGTCATCAAAAACCAAGCACTACGTGCATGCTCCTAGGGGGATAGATTGGTAGGAAAAGACCATCGCTCGTCCCCGACCGCCACTCATAAGGATGCACAATCCAAGGACACTTCATGTTTCAAATTTGTTACACAACTTTAACCATACGTGCATACTACGGGACTTGCTAACTTCAACACAAGCATTCTTTAAATTCATAATCACCCAACTAGCATGACTTTAATATCACTACCTCCATATCTCAAAACAATTATCAAGTATCAAATTGATCATAACATCCAATTCACTTCCTATGATAGTTTTTATTATACCCAACTTGGATGCCTACCATTCTAGGACCAATTTTATAACCATAGCAAATACCATGCTGTGCTAAGAGACTCTCAAAATAATATAAGTGAAGCATGAGAGACTAACAATTTCTACAAAATTAAGCCACCGCCGTGCTCTAAAACATATAAGTGAAGCACTAGAGCAAAAACTATCAAGCTCAAAAGATATAAGTGAAGCACATAGAGTATTCTAATAAATTCCAATCAAGTGGGCTTCTCCCAAAAGGTGTGTACAGCAAGGATTACTGTGGAAAACTAAAAAGCAAATACTAATATCATACAAGATGCTCCAAGCAAAACACATATCATGTGGCGAATAAAAATATAGCTCCAAGTAAAGTTACCGATAAACGAAGACGAAAGAGGGGATGCCTTCCGGGGCATCCCCAAGCTTAGGCTTTTGGCTATTCTTGAATATATTGGGGTGCCTTGGGCATCCCCAAGCTTAGGCTCTTGCCACTCCTTATTCCATAGTCCATCAAATCTTTACCCAAAACTTGGAAACTTCACAACACAAAACTCAACAGGAAATCTCATAACCTCCGTTAGTGAAAGAAAGCAAAACCACCACATAAGTTACTGTAATGAACTCATTCTTTATTTATTTTGGTGTTAAACCTACTGTATTTCAAGTTCTCTAAGGTTCATACGACTTAATACTAGCCATAGATTCATCAAAATAAGCAAACAACACACGAAAAACAGAATCTGTCAAAAATAGAACAGTCTGTAGCAATCTCTAACTAACGCAAACTTCTGGAACTCTAAAACTCCTACCAAAATAGGAAGTTGTTGGAAATTTGTCTATTGATCTACAGCAAAAAGAATCAACGCAAAAGCACGTTTCTGTGATTTAACAAAACTAGTTTCGTGCGTGTAAAGTTTCTGTTTCTCAGCAGAATGAAATTAACTATCACCATAGGTTATCCTATAGGTTCTACTTGGCACAAAAACTAACTAAAACAAAAAAAAACACATCTAAACAGAAGGTAGATGAAAAATTTATTACAAAACAGAAACAAAAACAAAAAACACAAATAAAATTGGGTTGCCTCCCAACTAGCGCTATCGTTTAACACCCCTAGCTAGGCATAAAAGCGAGGATAGATCTAAGTAGTGCCATCTTTGGTACTCAATTCATAAGTAGCTCGCATGATAGATTCATAAGGTAATTTAATTTTCTTTCTTGGAAAGTGCTCCATGCCTTTCCTTAATGGAAATTGGAATCTAATAGTCCCTTCCTTCATATCAATAATCGCGCCAATCCTTCTAAGAAAAGGTGTACCAAGAATAATAGGGCAAGAAAGATTGCAATCTATATCAAGAACGATAAAATCTACGGGCACCAAATTTCTATTTGCAACAATGAGAACATCATTGATCCTTCCCATTGGCTTTTTAATGGTGGAATCCGCAAGGTGCAAATTTAAAGAGCAATCATCAAGATCATGGAAACCTAGAATATCACATAAAGTTTTCGGAATCGTGGAAATACTAGCACCCAAATCACACAAAGCATAACACTCATGATCTTTAATTTTAATATTTATAGTAGGTTCCCACTCATCATTAATTTTCTAGGTATAGAAACTTCCAAATTAAGTTTTTCATCAAAAGATTGCATCAAGGCATCAACGATATGTTTGGTAAAATCTTTATTTTGACTATAAGCATGAGGAGAATTCACAACGGATTGGAACAAGGAAATACAACCTTCTAAAGAACAATTATCATAATCAAATTCCTTGAAATCCAAGATAGTGGGTTCAATACTATTTAAAGTCTTGACCTCTCCAATCCGACTTTTACCAAATTTAGCATCGAGATCTAAAAACTCTGAATTATTGGGACGCCTTCTAACTAAAGTTGACTCATCTCCAGTCCCATTATTATTAAGATTCATATTACAAAACAAAGATCTAATAGGGGACACATCAATAATTTTAAGATCTTCATCATTATTTTCATTGAAACTGGAAGAACACGCTTTTACAAGGCAATCTTTCTTAGCATGCAATCTATCGGTTCTTTCCTTGCACTCATCAATTTAAATTCTCATGGCTTTGAGAGACTCATTGATATCATGCTTATGAGGAGTAGATCTAAGTTTAAGAGAATCAACATCAAGCGAAAGTCTATCAATGTTCCTAGCCAAATCATCAACTTTGAGCAATTTTTCTTCAAGAAAGGCATAAAATTCTTTTGAGAGATCATAAATTCTTTTACACTATTCTCAAAATCAGAGGGCATCTTATTAAAATTATCATAAGAATTATTATAGGAATTTCCATAATTATTAGAGGAATTATTAGGGAACGGTCTAGGATTAAATTTGCCTCCATAAGCATTGTTTCCAAAACTATTCCTACCAACAAAATTCACATCCATAGATTCATTATTATTTTCAATCAAAGTAGACAAAGGCATATCATTAGGATCAATAGGAGCACTCTTAGTAGCAAACAATTTCATAAGATCATCCATCTTTCCACTCAAAACATTAATTTCTTCTATAGCATGCACTTCTACTAGAAGATCTTTCGGTGTGCCATTGAGAATAATTAGCCATAATATTATCAAGAAGTTTTGTAGCATATCCTAAAGTGATTTCCATAAATGTGCCTCCCGCAGCCGAATCAAAAAGATTTCTAGAAGAAAAGTTCAATCTAGCATAAAAATTTTGTATGGTCATCCATAAATTCAAACCATGAGTAGGTGTCGGTTGGAAACAACACCTATGGGATCACTGGAATCCCTACTACGGTTGCGGGGCACAGGGATCGTGAGAAGAGCGGGACTAGTAGAAAGCAGAAAGGGCATTTACCCAGGTTCGGGCCGCAAAGATGCATAAAACCCTATGATCCTGCTTTGGTGGATGTATTTAGTGTTCTTGAGCTCTTTAACTAGCTCTCGGTGCTGCTAGGTTCAAAAGAGCCGAATCCTTCTCCCGTGCGCCATGGGCCTCCTTTTATAGGCGAAAGGGGCTGCCACAGTGGCACACAAGAGGTGGAAAGCGCTACAGCGCTGCGAGCTTATCAATGGTATTACAGGACGAAGTGCATCTAATGCGAGGCTTAGGTGTCCCTTAACTTTATCGGGGACGGGAGCGAGGCCCGTCCCGTCCGTCACTGCTCCTCCTTGCTTTGACACGCGCCCTGGCTAGCGATGCGTGCGGTGCCATGTAAGCAGGCAGGCAGCTAAGGTGGCGTGGTGGTGGAGCCTCCATGGAGGGCTGCATGTTGCCACGCAGGTGCCTACCCAGCTGGTTGGGTCGGCAGCTGCATGCAAACGGCGGCGGAGACTTGGCTGGCGTGGGCCTGGCAGTGGTCCTGCTAGCGCGCTTGGCGAGCACCTTGCCAGGTTGCCTGGCAAGGGTCTTGCCGTGGCACGCCGTCATCCCCGGCAAGGACCTTGCCGGGGGTCTCGTGGGCTTCCTCGGCAAGAACCCTGCCGAGGATTGTTGCCTTCCTATCCTTATTTGATCTTGACTACTCTTTGTCTTCACAAAGATCTCCATGCCACCACGGAGGTGCCTCCCGAGCCCTGTCCCAATGCATTTGTCTAGCGTTGGTGGCATCAAAGGTGGCTCACTCAGCTGGTGTGGGCGAGCTGCCCCGGCAAGGGTCTTGCCAGGAGCGGCTGAGGCTGCCCCGGCAAGGGTCCTTGCCGGGGAAACCTGCTTCGTCCATGCGATCTTTGCGGGCTTGGTCCTTGTCATTGCTTTGTTTGTCTTGTGCCTTCGGCTTCTCTCCGGCTTCCCTTTCCTGCCCTGTTATGCGTGGCCGTGGCGGGTGGCTCTGACTGCCCGTGCACAAGTAAAGGGGTCAAAAGGAGAGCCCCTACTTTTGTACACCGACAGGAGCCCCTAGGCCTGGGCCATACATAAGCGCAGCACGTTGTTGGGTCAGGCCCAGAACGGTTCGCGAGCAGTTGGGGCGGATTGAGGGAGTCCTGGACTAGGGGGTGTCCGGATAGCCGAACTATCATCATTGGCCGGACTCCAAGACTATAAAGATACAAGATTGAAGACTTCATCCCGTGTCCGGATGGGACTTTCCTTCGCGTGGAAGGCAAGCTTGGCGATACAAATATGTAGATCTCCTACCATTGTAACCGACTCTGTGTAACCCTAGCCCTCTTCGGTGTCTATATAAACCGGAGGGTTTAGTCCGTAGGACGAACAACTATCATACCATAGGCTAGCTTCTAGGGTTTAGCCTCCTTGATCTCGTGGTAGATCTACTCTTCTACTACCAATATCATCAATATTAATCAAGCAGGAGTAGGGTTTTACCTCCGCCGAGAGGGCCCGAACCTGGGTAAAAACATCGTGTCCCTTGTCTCCTGTTACCATCCGCCTAGACGAACAGTTCGGGACCCCCTACCCAAGATCCGCCGGTTTTGACACCGACATTGGTGCTTTCATTGAGAGTTCCTCTGTGTCGTCACCTATAGGCCCGATGGATCCATCGATCATCAACAACAACGTGGTCCTGGGCGAGACTTTTCTCCCCGGACAGATCTTCGTATTCGGCGGCTTCGCACTGCGGGCCAATTCGCTTGGCCATCTGGAGCAGATCGAAAGCTATGCCCGTGGCCATCAGGTCAGATTTGGAAGTTTGAACTATATGGCCGACATCCATGGAGAATTGATCTTCGACGGATTCGAGCCACAGCCGAGTGCGCCGCACTGTCACGATGGGCATGATTTAGCTCTGCTGCCGGACAGTGCCCTGGAGGCCGCACAAGAGTCCGCCCCGACCTTTAGCTCGGAGCCGACCGCGCCGACCGAGGGTGTGTGGCTGGACACCACCTCGGTGGCCACTACCTCTACAGCGATAGAGCCGAATACCGACCCTGTCCCTCACGAAGCTCGTGACTCCAAGGTGCCGGACTCCTCTCCGGACCCCGAACCTTCCGCGCCCCTGCCAATCGAATCCGATTGGGCACCAATCATGGAGTTCACCGCTGCGGACATCTTTCAGCACTCGCCTTTTGGCGACATCCTGAATTCGCTAAAGTGTCTCTCTTTATCAGGAGAGCCCTGGCCGGATTAAGGTCAGAACGGTTGGGATGCAGACGATGAAGAAATTCAAAGCCCACCCACCACCCACTTCGTAGCCACTGTCGATGACTTAACCGACATGCTAGACTTTGACTCCGAAGACATCGACGGTATGGACAACGATGCCGGAGACGACCAAGAACCAGCACCTACAGGGCACTGGAAAGCCACCTCGTCATATGACATATACATGGTGGACATCCCAAAGGATGGGAATGGCGATGGACCAGCGGAGGATGACCCCTCCAAAAAGCAGCCTAAGCGCCGGCGTCAGCAGCGCCGCTCCAAATCCCGCCACAGCAAGAATGGAGATTCCGGCACCGGAGATAATAACACCCCGGACAGTGTTGAGGAAAACCCCCTCCAGCAAGATTCAACACAGGAGGACGGAGAAGCCAGCCCTCGTGAGAGAGCGGCAGGCGAAGAGGTAGAGGGCGATAATTACATGCCTCCCTTGGGAGACTAGGCAAGCCTCGACAATGATGAATTTGTCATGCCTGAGGATCCCGTCGAACAAGAGCATTTCAAACGCAGGCTTATGGCCACGGCAAGCAGCCTCAAGAAAAAGCAGCAACAGCTTAGAGCTGACCAAGACTTGCTAGCCGACAGATGGACTGAAGTCCTTGCGGCCGAAGAGTATGAACTCGAACGCCCCTCCAAAAGTTACCCCAAACGCAAGTTGCTACCCCGACTAGAGGAGGAAGCACATAAACCTAAATCACCAGCACACAATACGGCCGACCGGCCACCTCGTGGCCGCGACAGAGAGGCCTCTAGGCCCTCCACTAAAGCCATACCCCGGCGTTGCTCAAAAAGTACAAATCCATGAGGGAATGTGCCGGACTTGCGAGACATATTGGAGGATAAGGCAAGGCAAACAAGATTGATCTACGGATCGCGTGGGCGCCCTATGATAAGCGAGGACAACCGTCACGCCGGATACAGCAACCCCGGCCGGGCCGAACACAGTAGACAAAGCTCGTTTGAGCTGCATGGCGATATAGCCCAATACAGAGGCGCCGCACACCCACTATGCTTCACAGATAAAGTAATGGATCATCAAATCCTCGAAGGGTTCAAATCGGTTTAGATCAAAGACTATCTCCTTCATATCCACATGGCCCGCGGTGATGATCTTCACGCCATCAAATACCTCCCACTCAAGCTTAAAGGACCAGCTCGGCATTGGCTCAACAGCCTGCCAGCAGAATCAATTGGGTGTTGGGAGGACCTCGAAGCCGCATTCCTTGATAACTTCCAAGGCACATATGTGCGACCACCAGACGTCGATGACCTAAGCCACATAATTTAGCAGCCAGACGAATCGGCCAGACAATTCTGGAGAAGGTTCTTAACCAAGAAAAATCAAATCATCCACTGACCGGATGCAGAGGCCCTTGCAGCCTTCAAACACAACATCCGTGACGAATGGCTTCCCGGCACCTAGGACAGGAAAAGCCGAAATCAATGGCAGCCCTCGCATCACTCATGACCTACTTCTGTGCGGGAGAAGACAGTTGGCTAGCCCGCAGTAACAACCTAACCAAAAACTCTGGTAGTTCGGATACCAAAGACAGCAATGGCAGGTCGCGTCGCAATAAGCACAAACGCCGCATTAACGGCGATAATACTGAAGATACGGCAGTCAACGCCGGATTTAGAGGATCTAAACCCGGTCAGCGGAAAAAGTCATTCAAAAGAACTACTCCGAGCCCGTCCAATTTGGACCCGATACTCGATCGCTCGTGCCAGATACACGGCACCCCCGAAAAGCCAGCTAATCACAACAACAAAGACTATTGGGTGTTGAAGCAGGCAGGCAAGTTAATCGCCGAAGGCAACGACAAGGGGCTGCATAGCGATGACAAGGAGGAGACACGGCTGCCAAACAATAGAGGACAGAAGGGATTCCCCCCACAAGTGCGGACGGTTAACATGATATACGCAACCCACATACCCAAAAGGGAGCGGAAGCGTGCACTCAGGGACGTATACGCGATGGAGCCAGTCATCCCAAAGTTAAATCGGTGATCCTCCTGCCCAATCACTTTTGATCGAAGGGACCACCCCACCAGTAACGGCCATGGCCGATTTGCCGCATTGGTTTTAGACCCAATCATCAATGGATTTCACCTCACTAGTGTCCTGATGGACGGCGGCAGCAGCCTGGACCTGCTTTATCAGGATACAGTGTGCAAGATGGGCATAGACCCCTCAAGGATTAAACCCACAAACACGACCTTCAAAGGCGTCATACCAGGTGTAGAGGCCAATTGTACAGGCTCAGTTACACTTGAGGTGGTCTTTGGATCCCCGGACAACTTCCGAAGCGAGGAGTTAATCTTCGACATAGTCCCGTTCCGCAGCGGCTATCATGCACTGCTCGGACGAACCGCATTTGCAAAGTTCAATGCGGTGCCACACTACGCATACCTCAGGCTCAAGATGCCAGGCCCTCGAGGAGTCATCACGGTCAACGGAAACACCGAACACTCTCTCTGAACGGAGGAGCACACAGCGGCTCTCGTGGCAGAAGTACAGAGTAGCCTTCTAAGGCAGTTCTCGAGTCCGGCTGTTAAGCAACCGGACACCGCCAAGCGCGCCCAGAGAAACCTAATACAGGACCACCTGACACGTTCGGAGCACGCGTAGCAATGCGCCCCCAACCCCAGCCCTCGCGAAATCGCGAGACGAGTACCACGCGTACATCACTACGCTCTGGAGATACCATGGGCATAGGGGGAGGGGCACGACCACGACATGCCCAGAGTGCGGATCAACCACACCAAGGGCTCCCAAATTTGTCATTCTTTTTTTTCTTATTCTCAGGACTCCGTTTTCCAGAAGCCCTGCCCGGCAGTAGATCTGCCAAACTCACGATGCAACATCCAGGGAAGGAGAAAAGCTATGGCAAGTATCCAGGTGGTCTCCATCACGAGCATTATAACAATTTTACATAACATTCAGCAGCCTACCCTTAGAAGGGGACATGTTAATAGTCCCACCCCTCGCTTATCGCACTATTTGTATCATTCTGCCTTTATCGCAATATTTTTTGAATAAACAATGCATCGCTTTTTGCCTATCATTGCATTCCTGTCTATATATGTTCACTTACGACATGTTGCACCCGTACACCTTGGTACGGCCAAATACACCAGGGGCTTAAGTTCCCCAAAGTATGGTGTGATAAGTCCGAACACTTTCACAAGTGTGGCACTCCGAACTTATAGCATTATATGCATCGCCTCCGAATCAAGTCTTGGGTCAATAGTTGGGTTTGCCCGGCTCCCATGTTTTGGTACCTTACGTTCCGTTATAACGGCTAAGATAGCGCTGGGAGAACCACTGCGATTGTGCCCCAGTTGAGCTGGGTTGAGCACCTTAGTGGAGAAAGCTAAAACTGACCGTCATGATAAGGCAAGAGCTGGTCGCTGTTCGAGAGGTCTTTTCGAGTCCCTAAAGACTTATGCCGCTTAGAGCGAGGAGCTGGCTTTGCCCGGCCCCAAGCGTGGATAGCGCCCCGAATTCAGCCCTCCGAATAGTAGGGGCTTCGCCGAAATTTAAAATTATAGAATTCTATGGCTAAGTGAGAGTGTTCAAGCATTATTAGTCCGCTTGACTCGTTCGTCGTGTTGAGCGCCTCCCTAGAAGGACCCAAAAATGGGAACAAGAGCGCTCAAGTTTATCCCGAACACCCCAGCACTCGTGGCATGGGGGCTGAAGCCAACAACTTGCCATCTCTCAGATTTGATAAACGGCCGCACAGAAGGTAATATTTTAAATTAACAAGCGTTGCTTAGCGCATATGAACAAAGTTTTTAGCGCACAGGATAACAAAACGCGAGTTTACTCAAAAATTACATCTTTGGAGCATTCACCCGCAATAATGCGGGCACCCTTCAGGACACCCTTATAATACATCTCGGGCGTGCGATACTCCTTGTCCGGCGGTGGCGCGTCCGTCACAAGCTTCTCGGTGTCCATCTTGCCCCAGTGCACCTTAGCGCGGGCAAGGGCCCGACGGGCGCCTTCAATACAGGCGGAGTGCTTGATGACGTCAACCCATGGACAGGCGTCCACCAGCTGCCGCACCAGACCGAACTAGCTCACAGGCATGGCTTCCTTGGGCCACAACCGAACTATGAGGCCCTTCATGGGCTGCTCGGCCACCTTGTGGAGCTCGACCAGCTGCTTCAGCTGGTCGCCCAGGGGCACCGGATGTCCGGCCTCAGCATACTGAGACCAGAACACCTTCTCCGTCGAGCTCCCCTCCTCGGCTTTGTAGAACACGGCAGCATCGGACACGATACGGGGCAGATCTGCGAACGCTCCTGGAGAGCTCCGAATTTGGGTAAGTAACAGGTAATTCACTTTTACATGCTTGCTTTGCATGAAGAATGCCTTACCCGCCGCTATCTTCTTCACCACCTCGATTTCCTGGAGGGCCTTTTGGGCCTCGGCCTTAGTGGCTTTGGCACTCTCAAGAGCGAACGCAAGCTCGGACTCTCGAGTCTTGGAGTCATGATCCAAACTCTCGTGTTTTTCCATGAGAGCCTGGAGCTCTTGCCGCACCTCCGCCCCCCGCGCCTCCTGCTTCTCTCGCTCGGTGCATTCTGCGGCCGCATTGCGTTCGGCCGTGGACACCGCCTCCTTCAGGGTTGCCACCTTGTTCGTAGCCCCTGCAATACCCACGTTATTCCTGTTATTTTTTGCAACCAAATCCTTTTTTAAGGTACAACTTTAACAAGGTGTTACTTACCTTTCTTGTCCTCGAGCTGCTTCTTGGCACGGCGGAGCTCGCTCTCGGACCGCTCGAGGCTCTCCTTCAAGGCATTGACCTCCGCAGTCAGTGTGACAGAGGTCGGTAGCGCAGCCTGCATTCCCATATTGACATATTTGTGTTAGACTCCTGCGTATATCTTTTTAGATCCTTAGTTCAGCTTTTCTTTCCGAGCACCGAACTGAGCATTAGGGGCTACTGTCTATGCGGTACTATTTTTGCGAAACTCTTACCTCAAAGCCTGTTAGAAGGCTGGTGCAGGCTTTGGTCAGCCCGCTCTTGGCGGACTGAACTTTCTGAATCACCGCACTCGTAACAGTGCGGTGTTCGTCTTTGATGGAAGCGCCATTGAGCGCCTCCAGCAAGTTATCCGGCGCCTCCAGTTGGACGGAGGTCACCGGCATCGCCGTCTCGCCCTTCTTACGAAGGGGCCACCCGCTGAACTCCGGAACCACCAAAGGTTCCGGCACGGAGTCCGGCCCAAAGTCCGGGAGGTTGCCCTGCGGCACCTCCGGGGCCTCCTCCTCCTAGCATGTCACCTTTTGGGACCCTACCTCCGCGTCGTCTGCGTCACGAGGGGAGGAGGCGGTCGGAAGTGAAGCGCTATTCACATCTGACGAACCCAGGGACCCGCTCGATGAAGTGGGGAGATCATCCTTGGGTGGGCTATATGGTCGTGTTCGGCGTCAGTAGACACTATGCGGCAAAAGGAAAAACATAAGTTATTCTGGGATCCGGACACTTACGATCTCGCCAGAGCTTGGCCCTCGAAGGCCACTCCTCCTCGCCGTCGCCGGCGTTGGTGGAACAGTCCGGAGGAAGGGTCCTTCCCTTCTTGGACCCTTCGGCCTCCCCC